>NC_137497.1:42097005-42302005 GCF_041902795.1 Electrophorus electricus | reverse complement strand
CTTGGTGATGGTGTGTAGTGGTGGTGCATTATGGGTCATTCCCCTAGCTCTTCTTGAACTATTCACCTTGCTGTGTATGAATGTGATGCCATCTCTGTGTCCTGCCAGCTGGCCCACAGGCTGGGGTCTGTTCTCCCTTAGTGTCCGTCTGTCCCACACTTTACAGAGTGCATCATCGCTGCCTGAGAACAGCAGCTGTGATGAACCGTCAGCAAACGCCACTGTGTTTACATCATCCTCATGGGCATCGATCTGAGCGGTGGACAGTTAGTACTACAGTTAGTTAGTACTAGAGTTAGTACTACACACACACAGACACACACACACACACCCCTAGTGCACAGGTACTCTCTCACACACACACACTCACAAAGACACATACATACATATACATATGTATGAAAGAAAAAAGAGAGAGAGAAAAATGAAGAAAAGAAAATTGCAGTTTCTAGAGAAACAAGACACTTTGGACAAAGGTTCTTCATCAGCTATGCAAGTGAAGTGCTTCTGATTTTGTAGGAGGAGCCAGTTTAGATATGAAACAGTAGATCTATAAATCATAACATTAATTCCATGAAGGATTAAGCTTTTTTAGCAGGTTGGTTTAAATTTATGTCACAAATGTCTTTCACAGATATTAATATTAACATGCTTCAAATTTGCCTCTAAGAGGTGTCCAGGAAGACTTGGTTGACTTATATTTAGATGAGTCAAGGTTTCCACTAGTGTCATTATGTGTGTATAGAAAATTCTGGCCATATTTATTAAAATAAGCATTAAGTCCTAAATGGCGTAAAAATATTGAGTGTCAGTAAAAATTCAGTAGAGGTTCCTTCTACAACTTCAGAAGAAACTCACACAATCATATACACAAAAATAAAAATATCATGGGTGAAGAGCGTTATGATTTAAGTCCAGGAGCTCTAATCTTGAGGCTGTGCTTGGGCATTAAAGCTGCCTGATGCTGCATTTTACTAATGCTGTAGCAAATTTGTTAATTTGGTGGACAGAAATAAGTACGACAGGGTGGGTGGATTGGCACAATAGCAGGTATAACATTTAACATCTGCCAGTGCTACGGGACTTGGGAACCCCTTTGCACTACTGCCTCCTCAGACCTGCTCTTAGCATAAATCCAAGTTCAACTCCATTTTCCTCACTTTATGCAGCTAAATACAGACACGTCCAATTTCTCACAATGGCATTTTAATCACAAACATTATGCTCACGCTTGGCTTTTAAAGGGGTCTGGTTAGCTATTGCGGAGACATGCCTAACCACATCTGCTGATCGTGTATTCAATCTAACCACACCTGCTGATCTGATCACGTATTCGGTCTAACCACATCTACTGATCTGATCGTGTATTCAATCTAACCACATCTGCTGGTCGTGTATTCTGCCATGCCCACACACATCTGCACCTCAATCATATGCCTTGTTTCTGCAATTGCACTGTGTACACAAAAACAGATTCCTGGGTCTCTGCATGGTACATGCTGAAATATGCACTTACCTTTAGAGTTCTCCTATTTTGTTCACGGTCAAATACATACAGACAGCCATCATTTGCTCTGTTAGAGAAGAAAATACATTACTGAATACATTTATTTAAATATCTTTACAAAACTATACAAACTACACACAATACATACTGCAACCATGCATAACATCACTAATCATCTCAAGGTGTCATTATAACGATGTCACTCAGAAAACAAGAAGGAAAGGGATACCGACCCGCCCAGAATTTCTGTCCCATCTGTGGATGCTGCCAGCGAAAATACACAGAACCTTCTCTCATCTGGACTGAGATGATAAAAAAACAACAAAGTTACATTTGTGCATTGGCTCTGCAAGGATCAGTGAATAAAGCAACTGAAAGTCCAGTGAGGTCATAGCTGTAATTAAGTACTCAAAATGTACATACAGAATATATCTACCTTTTTTCATTGAGTCACATTAACAAACATCATTTCACTTGTGCAAAATCTGATACTGTTTGGTCAGCTGTTACCAGACTTTACAATTTCCTCTATGGATAACATGGGAGGGACCCTATGTGAGTGCAGTTTCTGCATGTGAGAACATTAAATTACAACACCATCCAGCTCTATGAATCACCAGCATCATCAGGTATCATGAACATCAGCAGCAGCATCACAACATCAACCAGTCCCACAAACTGTCAACATCTTCAGTAATCAACATCACAACACAAATCAGTTTTGCAAATGTAAAACACTGTTGGGTCTCCAAGCTGATGGAGATGAACCAAGGATGAGGCTGCATCTTAATTTCAGATGGGGTGAACCTTTATAATCCAAAAACTTTTATGACAGGCTCTGACTGGCTACAACACAATGTCAATTTCTTTAACGTTATGCAACAAAAAGTTAGTAAAAATACATAGTTCTCATTTCACCTTTAGAGGCTGGGCATTTTTCCACTGCTCTATCTTCATAATCATTTTTTAAAACAAATTTTACCTTGATTTTGGGTTTACATTTTTCTTTAGATTCAATAAGATGATAAAAATCAAGGTGATACTTTTTTTTTTTTTAGCAGTGGTGTTTTCTGCTCATCTTTGCCAAGAGAGCCAATAATTCCAGAGAATTATGAGAACAACGTGTGGGATGAGTAATTCAGATTAACTAATAATTTCACACAAACTACACTATTTAAAATTCAGGTTTAACAGATCAGTGCTGTTTGAGAGACTCTAAACAAGTTCAGAAAAGGAAGTGCTATTTATCTGGAATATCAGAGGCAACCAACAAAAGCAGATATAATGAATATAATAATAATTATAATAAATCAAATAATACTTGATAGAATATTAATTTGTATGCTTATTTTAGAGTAACATATTGGTAAATATTGGGGAAATCCTGTACATAAACCCTGCACTTACATATTAATCAAAATAACAATAAAAATGCTTTTCTTTTTTTATATACCTGCATAGGAAATCATTGGATTACAGAGGAGGGCTAGTGAATTCTAATATAGTTCTATTCTACTACACTGGTGGATATGGCCAGGTCTGCTTTAATGCTAAAATAATGCGCAACAACTTTTAAATATCAGCCTTTATACCATCAATAAAACATAAGACTTTGCTAGCAGGAGCTTTAATTTACTCACTCACAGTCATGTGATGAATGAAATGGTGAATGTTTCTTATGGTAATGTGCTCTACTGTCACTCATCCACAGCAAGGGGTTCTGTGCCAGTGATTACCTGGGTTTTAATGCTAAAATGGGCTAAGAGGGAAACACTAACTTGAGGTCCAGAGCGATGTGCGTTTGATGTTCGCCATCTATACTGCAGACATGAACTACAAGGAGAAAATATGGGAAAAAAAACAAGTCATACCTAAGCCTCCAACTGCATTCCCCCTTGGTAGTCAGGTTGTGTATACCAGACTATACTCTGATCCAAACCATTTCCAGCTGAGAGTTTGTAGAGGGTAAACAGTTCAGGCTGGTGATTAGCACAGTCTATTTCAGGATCAACTATACCCTCCATTTCCCAATACCATGTTGGGAGAACAGTTCAGCTCATCAATAGGCGCATATGTGGATCTTTGTGCATGAGTGAGTGTGTGGGAGTGCATGTTCATGGATGCAGGTGTGTGTGCGGATGCACATATGAATGTGTGTGTGCGTGTGTGTGTGTATGTGTGTGTGTGTGTGTGTGTGTACGCGCGTCTGCATATATACATGCATATGTGCATGTGCCTGCAATATAATGGCAGGAACAAACAGAAGATCACAAAACCTGACACGCTAAAGCAGGTCTGTCACTATTTTGGTATATTACTTGTGGTAATATGCCTTGTTATGATAACTAAGTTGGATGTTACACCCTCCCTTAATACAAGAAAGTCTTTTGAATTAAGTACGTCTTGGATGCTCCATGCTGTAAACTCAATTACTTGCATTTTAATGTCATTGTCTCACTTCTAAATCCAAACAGAAGTATTAGCAGTGTACATGTGAGCATGTGTGTGAGTGTGTGTACTCTTATCTTACTGTAGTCAGACCAGCTGGAGTAGAGGACAGAGCGAGAGTCACGGGTGAAGCACACGTCCAGCACACTCCAGCCCACATCCCTCGCTTTTATCGTCCGCTTTAGAGTAAAGCCACCTCTCCTGGTGTCATACAGACGGATATTCTGGTCTGGAGGGAAAGAAATGCCGATTAGTTAAGAAGCAGATTCAACAGACAACTGCATGAAGGATCGTTTTACCGTTAATCTTTAGGTAATTGTCATAAAGTAACACTGTAGTATAATAACAGAATTAAAGGTATGGTTATATGGTATTTGTAGTACATAGATAGTTTTAGTAAAAGTTCATGCTGAATGGCTTTTATAAAAATAACATTATTATAGCTCAGTTTTCTTTTATTACCTTGACATGCAGAGAGGAACATATTCCCATCATCACTGTAAACTCCACAGAAGGCTTTCTGCTGGTATGTGTCTTTATGTACCACGTGGTTGGGCAGGAAACTGATGGACAGACCCGGATGAGTTTGATTAAGCCATAAGTAGGGACAGTACTTATGACCTCTGATCGAGAGCATAACCAAAAAGGACCTGCAAGAACCTATAATACCAAATCTCCAAACACTGTGTTCTCAGGGCACAGATTAGGGTCAATCTGGGCCTTAATCACCAGCATTAAACCTTATTCTATCAGTCAAATGTTTCACAGGTAGTGGCTGGTTATACAGGAGTCTTTGTGTGTATATACAGCTCCGGAAAACAATAAGAGACCACTCCAATTTTTTCTTAAATAAGCATCTCCACATGTACAGCAGCCGTTCCATTCAGGTGTTTGTTGAATTCCTTCACAGACACACCTCATTCTACTTAATGAGATGCTGAACAGGTGATCACTTTAACAAAGTCCTGTTCTAATGACCAACAGTATGAAAACCATTGCTGCTGTCATCACTGTTCTCCTGTGATAGAACCAGCTGCATGGGAAGAGCAGTGCTGGGATGCAAAAAGCAAGTGTAGTCAAAATACAGCTTCAGGCCATGCCAAGAGTTGGAAAGAGAGGCTCTTCATGAGGAAAAGAAGGGTTCAATTGTAGCTTTACTGGCAGAGGGATACAGTGTGCATCAGTCTTGACATTTTCAAAAACTGTTCATAAGAACAAGGCAAGCAGCAAACACATATTTATAAATGAATATGATTTTCTTTGCATTATTTGTGGTCTGAAATTTCTGTAACTGTTCTGTTATTTTGACCATTAGTCATTTTCATTAAAAAAATATGCTCTAAAATACAATATTTTTATCTGGAATTTGGAAGAAATGTTGCCAGTAGTTTATACAACAAAACAAAAACCGCTCAGCCTGGTCAAACACATACCCATCAATTATAAAACTAGAGAAAAAGATAATTTTGTAGTGGTCTCTTATTTTTTTCCAGAGCTGTATATGGATATGTGCGAGTGCTACTTCGTATAAACTCACTGTGAGCGAATACGACTGCACTCCCCATGAGAGAAACTGGATCCTCGACAGCGTCCCTGCTCCCGCTAGGTCAGACAACGCATACCAGTTATGGTCATTCTATATAACCCTGAGTTGTCAAAATCTCACAGATGTATTACATTACAATAGGCCAAGGTTTACAGACTCATTACAATTAATTATAAAATAGTTGTAGTTTCTGTATAGTTTCTATACAGTAAATAAAGTGTATGGTGTCTGTTGTTTGATGACACAAAGTAATGAATGAAACTTCAAAAAACTGTAATCCAGTGCCAGATGCTTACTAGATAACATGAAATATAGTGCATTGAATTTTCCTTAGCAATGCTGAAATCATATCAATCCACACAATATTACAGATCTTGAAATTTTGTAAACCCGACAAAGTAATTAAATTGTAATCCTCATACACATGACCTGCCTAATTCTGCTCAAAATCTCTTTAAATTTTGAAAGACTGCATATGAAAGAAAGGCACAGGGTGTGAGAAACATGCACATATGGTTTTTAGCGGAGGAAAGTCACTCACCTGGGCCAGCATATGTGTGAAGCTGTATCTGCCCTTTAAGCCTGAGGAGGCAGTGGCCAACAAGATTTGAGTACGGATCTCACTGCGATCCACTTCCTGAGTGTCTGGCTGGGTGTCCACTATAAAAGAGGAATTAACGTCAGGAATATCAGCAAAATCTACCAAGAAATATGTCAGTACAACAAAATCTTTTGTAACACCGTGTTGAACATTATAACAAATGCGCTGCTCAGCTGCTACAGAAAATGAAAGCTGAAGCTGACAGAACTAGGACCATATGAGTGTAACTACCAGGTGCGTGTAATTACTAGGTGAGCATAATTACCAGGTGGATCATAGCGATGTCCTAAACGGCCTTCCCAAGCACCATCGCTGTCCTCGTCCGAGTCTGAAACTGACTGGACGAGCTGCAGACCTGTCGCTCTGCTTCCATGGACCACCCTCACCTGGCCCCTACCACCCGGATAAACCACGACACACACACTAAACCCCAAACAATGCAAGCACTTTGTTTCTGGTTGGCCATATTTTAAATATGAAAGCAACGCATAAAAAACTATACCCATAATGTTCTACTGTGCTGAAATGACAGCAGTGACTGCTATAGTCTACCTTCTCAGTAGGTACGCCAGTACTTGCGCTAGGTTGACGTCCTCCTCAGATGTGGATGCTCTGTCGGTCTGCCTGCGGCTCCTGTGGGTCGAGTTCTGGTTGGATTCTGGTTCTGACTGGTCTGGGTTGTCGCTGGAGCCCCGACCGGACATCCCAGAACTGGACTGGGAGCCCATAGACTGAGCACCTAATAGAGAAATATGTGTACATTGGATATACTCTACCATCAGCGGTTTTTTTTTTTTTTTTTAAGATTTAGTCAGTTCCATCCGTCAGTGGATTACATTGTCGTTGTGGACAAGATGAAACAGGAGACAATACAGCCTCAGGATAAAGAGCAGCAAAGTGGGTAAAGTCTTAACTGCTTTTATACTGGCGCATTGACGGGGAAAGGTACCATATGCCTACCGAGTTCATCGTGAAATATTCAGCGTATTTAAATCGTTGGCTAAAGTAAAATAACGGGATGTTATTAAGGACTACAAGATCAGTGTGAACTAGACTGACTGGCGTGCGAAGTCAGAATCAGCTAAATGCAGATGATATAACAAAATGACATACGAAACATTAATTTTAACGGCTGAAAGAAGAGTCAGTGCCGTTGCTATCTAACGTTAACTCGCTACCGTTTATCATTAGCACACACAGCTATGCTAACGCTAACCAGCCACTAGTCTGATGGCTACCTACCGATATGCCGTATATGCTGCAAGCTTTTGACAGCTGTCTTGGTCTGCTTTTCCCGCACTCCAAGTTAGATGATCAAGCTATTGCGATGTCACCATCTATTTTTTTAAAATATTACTGTCAACTCTTTACGATGTACACTTTTAGCTAAAATGTAATCAAGACCAACTCTGTTTGTATCCGTGGCACGCCATGTTGTTTACGATGTTGCATCGCTTCTGTGTAGCTAAAATGTCACATGACCTGTCATCGCGAGATCACGTTTGCGTTTGAGACGCGAAGGCAATTTTTGAGTGACGGAACAGTTTGAGTGACGGGACGGGACGTGTTATCGCGAGATCACGTTTGCGTTTGAGAAGGGAAGGTTTTTAGCGATTCAGCATTTAACAGCGATTTAATGTAGAATTACATTTAAAAAAGAATAAACATCGGACAGAACTATCAGTACATCTTATCAAAACTAACAAAAAAACCAACCAACCAACATTCTCCATAATACATAGTACAAGCTTTGTTGCTACAGGACATTCCTCTAGCTATCCATATGTTACTTCACCATTTTAAGTTCTTAGAGGTGAATCCCGTACCTCTCTGCGATGGATGTCTATCAAAGTTACCATCCAATGCAATGTTGAGCTCTTCTCTGTGCTGACATCTTCCTCTATAATAAATAACAGCGTTGGGAAATAATGCGTTAAATTTAGTCCGTTACATTTACCTAAATACCTTTTTGAACAAATTGTACTTTTAAAAGTTGTTTTAAAACAGTGTACTTTATACTCTTACTCGAGTACATTTGCGAGGTCAAAAAGTACTTTTATTTCTTCCGGCGGGGTGGGTTGGTGAAATCCCTAAGGATGATAACTAGGTGCCACCGCTTTGCTTCAGTAACTTACACAACTGGACAGCTGACCGACATAATGAACACCGAACAGGCACATTTTCCGGCATGGGATTCAAATGACATTTATGAAAAGTAGCTTGCAATATATCCCTTTCTTTAAGCATCACATATCTCTGTGTGAAATCCTAATATGCATTATCAATACGAAAGTAAAGTGTGGTCCGATATCAATGATATTCTGAGGGGGAAAAAAGGCTAGCTAGCTACGTAGCCATAGACTACAAGTATCATAAAAGCAACAGAACTGCGATGCTTGTGGCTTATGTTATATGCATAACATTTAGCGTATATGAAAAACCTCAGTCTAAACATAACACACGAACTAACTAGGACAGACCCATAGCAAAGAAAAACAACTGTTTATTACGTATTTTTGGACGTTGAATCCAAATATGTTTTCGGTTTTTTTTTTAACCCAATATATTTACATCTACATATATGGCATTTAGCAGACGTGATCTACCGAATTGATTTTAGAGGTATCCACTTTGAACAAATAGTTTAGAACCGATTAAACTCACATATCGTTATGTATAGTAGGTCTATGCAAAATCTGTACCGAGGAAAGTGAAGCCCCTCTGTGTTGGCAAACTATTGCTGGATACTGAGCACCTGTACAAGACCGTACATATTTCCATATTTCTATGTGTAATAACAGCCTTATTTAGCTGTTATTATATATATATATATATATATATATATATATATATATATATATATATATATATATATATATATATATATATATATATATATATATAAAAGTAACTCACTACTTGAGTAGACTTTTTAGAGTAATTATTATTTTAAGGTAACAGTACTTTTACTTGAGTACAGTTTTGGCTACTCTTCCTACTTCTGATAAATAATAACTCTGGAATGTAGACAAAGGGATTTTCTAAACTGCTATAGAGTAGTTTTCGAGTTTATCATTGTGCCCATAGAAGAAGGCCGGAAAAAATGATCCAACTTTGAAATTTGCCAGATTAGATGTATCATATCCTTATATACTTTAGGTAGTATGGAATTTAACCAAACACTTAACAATAGAGTATACTATATTGTACATACTTAAGAGATTAATGAGGACTCCTGATAAACAGAAGACCCCCCCATAGCTGTCGAACTGAGACGTGTTCAAAAACTTTTATTTTTGAAATACTAGACAACGTAGTTTTCGCTATGTCAAGCAGAGTTGGTGAGCTAGCGTTAGCCAGCCAGCCAGCCAACTAACTGATTGGACCTGGTTATGTAAGTCCTGTTAATATAAATTTGAGGCCTTAGCTAACAAATTATATTAAGACTTGGCTTTCTACCAGATTCTGATTTGTAAGTAAACTGCGTAAGAGACTTCAACCTATTTAACTAGATGCAATTTTGGTTTTATGGGTTTAGTCAAACTGTTGACTGACTAGATAGCTAGCTTTAGGTATTTTGCTGATGAAGCTACAAATTACTCTGACGTCAGAAAGCTAAAGCGTGATAAACAAATAAGATAAACAAGTGTAATGCTTAGGACGAAACTAGCCGCGAGTGCTATCATCATCATCAGTAAAGTGCGATTTGATTAGGTTACTCCATTACGTTTTATGTGTCATGAGTTTTGAACTGTGTATGTTAGTGTATGCCGCATGTACGTATTTATATGGATAGATAACTAGCTACGTAAATGCATCGTAAGCATTAATGATTAAACTACATATTTAAATTATTAATGCTGTTTTATTGTTGTATGACATAACACTATACTGTTTTTGCAGGAACCTCTCTTGAAGGAAGAATGGGTCTGTATTAAACATTTAAAGTAGCACTTGGATTTGAATCGGTTGGTCTGAATGTAGTGTGTAATATTAATTACAGATGGAGAAGAGAAAACCTATGGCAGCTGTGAGGGTCCTGATGCTGTATATGTAAAGCTAATCTCTTCAGATGGACATGAGTCTATTGTGAAGAGAGAGCATGCCATAACGTCTGGCACCATCAAAGCTATGCTGAGTGGTCCCGGTGAGTGTGTCTCTTTTCTCGGTTGTCTATTGCTTTGCACAGGAGTCTTGGTCAATAATGTTAATTTAGACAAACAAGTATTTTCTCCAGAATTATAGCAATAAATTACATTATTGTGTTGCAAATTTAGTTGAGAAGTACCCCATGTGAGCATTACAGGACCTTTCATTGTTTCAGTCAGGTGACCCTTTTCTTTGTAGGTGCTAAGTAAATGAACTAATGCATCTCAGTAGGAGACTGACAGAGAATTACAAGATTGCAAATCTTTATTCTGGGAAAAGAAAACAACCCTATTTTACAAAATTAGTTTTGAATAGTGTGTTGTTTTCCGGTAGTAACTGATTTAAACTTTTTATCAACAGACTGGTTCAAACAGGTAAATAATGCTGCAATTATTGCCCATTTAAACTTTCAGTTGTTTACACCGACCAGCATTTCTTTGTACTCATAACAGAAATTTAATAGTTAAATTCAGTGGGAATCAAGTGAAGTACTTTAGTTATGTTTCATTTTTATTTTATGTAAAATTGTTAACATTTAAAATAAGGTCTCAGTGATCATTTGGTTCAAAACCAAAATATTGTCAAAGTGCATAGACACTCTTGTTCTGGACAAGCATTTTTCACTCTGCTGGAGAGTAGATCACAAAAATGGGACGTGGTCATGGTATGTGACAGAATGCAACAGAATGATAATTGACAACTTAAATCATCACAGTATTCGATAATATATTTCATTGGCCTAAGGTTGTTTCACAGTGGTCCTTTTAATAAGCTTATGTCTTTCTGTATAATTTATCTGACTGTGACTGACAACTTCTGACAACATAAGCATAAGAATTTTACCATTTGTGGTATTGCAACTGTTTAACATGTCTGTCTTTTGTTTCAAGGATCTTGAATAAGATTATTTAATTGTTTGTGTGTGAGAGAGAGAGAGAGAGAGAGAGAGAGAGAGAGAGAGAGCGAGAGAGAGAGAGAGAGAATGTTTGGTCTTCTGGTCAGTTTGCAGAAAATAAAACAAATGAGATAAATTTTTGGGAGATTCCTTCCCATGTTCCCTCAAGTGTGCATGTATTTTACCTACAAAGTTTGTTATACAAACAGCTCTACAGAAATCCCAGAATTTCCTATCACACCTGAGATTGCACTGGAGCTGCTAATGGCTGCTAATTTTTTAGACTGTTAAAAGGATTGAACCTGTTTGCCATGTAGCACAGTTTTGCTTTGCGATGTGGTTTAATTTGTAATATTAAGAAAGTGCTTGATTTGTACATTCTGTGTATATCCATTGGTGGTTATGGTTTTACTGCATTAAAATGTTTTAATTTATTGATAATTCAGTATTGCTAATTTTATTATGGTTATATATTTATATTATTATTTTCTTTTTATCTTCTTTGGTAAGATGGCTACTTTTTGCTGCTGTAACAGGAGAAATCATCCTAAATGAGTTTGTGTAAAATTAAACTTAAAGTATTGTCTACCATCACCAAGTCACACAGCATTCTTTTTATTTATGCACTTATTAGATGACAAATAACTCTGTTTGATGCTGAGGCTGTGATTCCCTGTGTGGATAGATCAGTCACTTAATCACCACATTAATGCCATGTCATAGTTTTCATGCATGATTGCAATGAACCTTATCAGTATCACCATAAAGAAGATACACTGTTAAGCATAATCAACCTTCCTACAAAAATATTTTAAATGCATTGCTATTCATTCTCACTTTGCCATGGTATCTTAAACAACAATATCAGCAAAGTCTAGTTTCATTACAGTATAAGGGGTATCAGAAGTTGACAATTATATCTGCATCTCAGATTGATTTCATAACTCATGAATATGTTTTAGGAACGCACAGTTAATGTTAGTGACAGCTGCGTATAAATATATAAATGGCTTGAAATGTTAACATGTAGAGATATACATACCAAATGTTTAATTGGTACATTTAGGTATTGTATTTTAATGTACTGCGTCAATTTGTTAGGCCTTTTTTATTTCTTTCTTAACTAAGGGCATGCCAATTTACATTGTAAAATGTAAAAATGATCCCGCAGCTTAGGAGTTTCCGTGCCGTGCAAGACTTGTATTTTATAATATTTCAATTTAGAAACGCGGAACATGTGCAGTAGGTAAGTCAGGTGTGGCGGCTCGGGCGCTTTGTGCAGCGCTGCAGTCGATTCCTCGTGATCTGTGCTCGTGACGTACTCTGCTCGCGCTGATTTCAGTTCGCTGACGGGGGGGGTTCCCATCATGGCGTCCATGCAGGTAAGGGGTTACCAGTCACGTCTTTTGTTGTTGTTTTGTTTTATTTTATTTTATTTTATTTTTTTTTATCTCTGTGGTTGTGTTGTGTTTATTTGTAGTGACACTAAACCATGTGGAACACCTTCAGTGAACAAAGGTATTGAGTGGTGGTTTTGTAAGTCGTACAAACAATTTACTGCCGCTGTATTCTCGTTCCTTCGCAGCTTCAGCTGCTTGGCTGGCCGGGTTGTTTACACTCGCTACGGTGTAGCTTTGCTAACCCAGTTGTTGATCTTGCCCATCTATGATAACTAGATGCACAAGACAGTCGTACAGTAAAATAACTATAGTCGCCATCTATCTAGTATCTAGTTGTATTTTTTAGTTTGTTGCAATGTGAAGAGTTGCTCATTTGACGTTAGCTTGTGTCGCTTCAAATGATGGCTAGCTAACTCAAATAGCCTAACGTTAGCTTCTCAAACTAACTTAAGCTACATAGGCTCTTGCATAGTTTCTTAGTGAAAAAGTAACCTGGCCATCTAAGCCTGTTTGTTTACATCGTTCTCTGACCATTGGGAATGGGAATTCTGGAAAATCAGTGCTGCCAGGATGCACGGCAGCAGGTAAACATAAATAGAGGCTAGCTGGGGTTCGCTGTCCTAGCCACCTCATTTCACTGGCGTTAAGATACATTAGTAGCTCCGGTTAGTCAACTAATTTATTTCATTGTGTTATTTCCAAGGAGGGTGAAGTACAACATTTATCCAGGGTTCTATGAAACATGGACTCAGGTAATTTAATAATTTCCTAGGTTACAGTGGAGCGATATTTTCCATTGTCCGTAAAAAGTATTAGACGTATTAAAAATGCTTCTCCCGAAATTAACTTAGGTCCGCTGTACACTCGATTAGCCCCTCATTCGACGTATAATCTTACACATGGATTGTATGGCTAGGTTAACGGTTTCCCTTGTGTTGATAAACGGATGAACAGTTCGAATCCTGGGCGCTCTGCAGTCTGGTGAATTCCCTGCTCTAGCACATTTAGCTACTAACCCTGGCAAATCACTGACTGAATGAGTCGTGTTTCAGCAGGGACCTCGCCAAACTAGGCTGTTTTCCGAAGAGAATGCATGGATTCGTCTCCCTGTCACAAAGGATGTCTACTAGCCTTGGAAAGAATTTAATGTAACTAAAAAATTAAAACTCCCCAGATGTTAGGTAGTGTTCCTTTACTGTGCTAATCCTGTTAGTCATCAGGTTTATCTTTTGTTCTCCGGGTTGTCCATCAGACTTGTCACCATTTCTATAATTATTCATTATAATGGTAAAAATGAATTTAAATTTGCCAATAATAATATACAAACAAATACTTTCTATATCTTCTATAACTTTCTTTTCTTTGCCTCATGTTGGATCTTTTTAGGTTTAATACAGACAGATTAAAATGCATCTAAAACAAACCTCTGGAGGGTACTGTATAAAAAGGTTTATTAACAGAAGTCAGAAGCTGACATAGAAGGGGAGGTTGTGGTAGGCATGCAGAGAAGGCCTTGCCATTTAACATGCTCTTAATAAAGGCAGTGTATGCAGTAAACGCTCACTTAAATAATTCATAGTTTGCTTAGCTGAAGTTCAGGTTGGAATCCTGTGGCTGTTTTAGTGATGGACATATAAAAATGGCACTGGGCTCTCCTTAAGTCACTTACTATAGAAATATATTAACAGACACCAGCCTATTGAGAGGCTAATCGCTGACAGTGTTTTCAACTTTTTGGTTTTGTTGGCAATGGTGACGTTGGTCAAACACAGACTGTGTCACCTGGCATTTGTTGGGAAGTGATGGTGATGTAAAACATTTTAAACAGGTTTGCTATGGTCACTGTTTTACAGTGTTACTTATATACTGTTATATTTCACCTGCTGATTATTATACTGATCTTATCAGAAAGATGTTGCTTATTTGGCAAATAGTTTACATGCTGCAAGGTACAACACTTCATGTTTTTTTGGCTGTGATGGGAAGATTGTTTAAGTCAGGTTACTCAGGGATGTTATGTCAGTGATCTGCCGTTTTCTATGTTTATTTTGTTTTGTTTTTGTTTTTGCCTATTGTACAATGAGCATTTGTTCATGCAAGCACCCAGTTGTACCTTCTTCAAGCTAAAATTCACACATTATGGCTATTGGGTATCAAGAAAACCTTTGAACAGAGTAGGCAACATTTTTTTTAAAAGTATTTTAAAATGATGTATCCTTTTTACTGGGAATTGTTTATTACCACATTTGAATGGGTAAGAATGCCTATTGTTCATTAAATTATGAGAGATTCCAGAAGACTGTTAGCGTTACCTTTTAAAGCTATTAAATATAACTGAAGCCATAATAAAAAGGCTTTAGGTATGTAAAGAAAATATAATTCCCTCTTACTAACTTTTTTGTTTGTGTCTGGTATTTTATAACTGAGGTATTTACTTTTATTTGACAAAGCCTTTTTGTGGTTTGGATGTGTTTTTGCCGTCATTTTGTCTTTTACTCTACAGGTTGGCTCAGTTTCATGTTCTTGTTGGTTAAGTATGTACAGACTGTGGTGTCCAACTTTGTGTGCAATCAGCCATGTAATGTTGAGGGTTGTATGTCCCTTTCTACCTTAATGTGGACATGCTTAGTAGGTGTGTACATCACACCTACTGTTTTGAGTTTGTGTTGACTGCTTTCCATTAGGTTTAAGCAAACATAGTTTTATTGGAAAACTTTTCTTAAAAATACATATGTTGATCTGTTACGAAAATTGTCATTTTGTTGACCAGACCTATTTAAAATATCTAGAATCTGTGTTCATCAGAAATTCAATTCCTAGGTTAGCTGTGTTTTTCAACTGTTTTCCTTCTCAACAGAAAAGGCTTCACAAAGAACTATTGGCTTTGCAAAATGATCCACCTCCAGGAATGACTCTGAATGAGAAAAGTGTGCAGAATACTATTACACAGTAAGTGTGTTGGTTGTATTGAGTTTATGTCTAGTGTTTTGAATTAATCTGAAGCACTTGAGAGCGAAATATATTAAACCACTTTAATATCAATATCCTGTTAATAGCATATTTAATATCATAATTTTAAATAACTAAATAGCCATGTGATTATTAAAGACTTCTTAAATATGCTTACTCAAGCGGATCCCTAAACTGAAAAGCTCGAGAGTTTGTTGTTGTTGTTGTTGTTGTTTGTTTTTTGTTTTGTTTTTTACAAAACAGTAGCACACCAAGCTATTTGTTTTTTTTCGCCGATGTGCATGTCTTTACATTTCCTTAAACATACTAAAATGTGATAATAATAATTGGCTGTTGAATACCAATTATCCCCTTTTGAGAAGCTGAATACAAATCCTCTGGCTGCTGTTTTGCTGTGTGACTTTTGTTGATGTCACAGAGATTAGACAGGAACACAAAGAAGGTTGTCTTATTACTGGCTTTCAAAAATGCAGTGGGTAGCCATGGCCCAGGGTGCAAGAGCCTTTACTGTCTTAGGTCTTCTATCCCTGCTGATACACAGCACCATTTCTACTGGTGTCCTACACTGACTAGAAAAGACTAGATGGTTGGTTAAGTGTGCCATGGACAAAGTGTGCATCAGGCCTCGTGTAATGAGGAGACCCAGTCACATGGTAGGAACAGACTATGAATAACATTGGAAGAAATCTGGGTTTGTATAAATGATTGATTGAATGAATAAACACATGCGCGTACACAAATACACAAAGCAAGCTGTGCATGTGGGTGGTTCTCTCTGAAAATTAGTTCTCTTTTTTTTTATCTTTCTCTGTTGTAGGAATATCAAAATATTGTGTTGCTGTTCCTCTTTATTTACTAGTTATAGGGTCCGTCTGACTAAATCAGATATAGTCCTCTTCAACATTTTTTTTATGGGTAACGATGTGTCAGAAAAAAGGGGGAAGCAATATTGTTTACCAGCTTTTAGTTAGGTGTTTGTACTAGAGGTCACTATAACATCAATCACATGCATCATAACACAGACAGAAAACAAGACCATAAACAAGAGATTGGTGTCAATATATAAGAACACTAAATAGAAGTGACTAGAGTTGGTATGTCTAAACTAATTTAATTGATCCAGCTTCAACTATTTGAGGTGACATTTTTCTTTTTTAAATTTTTTTTAAGAAAAAATGTTGTAAGAGCATGGTTATGCTATATGTGCTTCTAGACCCAGTGGACACAACGCTGCAAACATTAGTAGCTTCTCTGATTTAGCATGCGTGATTTGACTTGTCCACTGACTAGTATGAACTTAATCATTAATTATGTTGAATTTGTTAAGATACTGCAGTCCAATGTTGCTGCAGGTGATGGATACATCTACTCTAGATAAAACCTGAGTTGTTCAATTACAATGGTTGTGTTGGTGCGTTTTCCAGTTAATAGTCTACAAACCCACCACTAAATCAACAAAAATGGGTAGAAATTTTTCAGTCCTTTTTTTGGTGAAAAAATATTCAACACATGTTCTTTTGTCATTTTTTTTTTTATTTGGATGTTAGTACTGTTTATGGTTGTGTTTTCTCACTTTGCAGGTGGATCATAGATATGGAGGGAGCCTCTGGCACTATTTATGAAGGAGAACGATTTCAACTGCTTTTCAAATTCAGTAGTCGGTACCCCTTTGACTCCCCTCAGGTACGGTGCCTGCTACAGGAGAGTTGTAGTAAAGAAGCAGATAGTAGCGGTGTAGTATTTCTAGTCAGAATCCATTGTAACGTTTGACAACACCTTTGCATTGCTGCAAAATCTAAAACATCAAGCACATTCAATGTAAGCATCTAGTTATATAGTTCATTCCTTACACTAGATAAGCCTAAACAGGAGTTTCTTGACTCCAGTGTTTTTGAAGATTAAAATAATAATGTCTTGAAACATTGCTCTTCGTTATTGACTCCTGGTCCTTGCATTTGGGGTCACCACCATCCTTTTTATTTTTTTCAGTCAGCCTTTTGGAAACCTTCAGGCTATATATATATATATAATTTTTTTTTATTTATTTATTTTTTTTTTAGACTGCTCTGAAATTTGTGCCCATAGAGTGCTCAGCCCCACGCGCTGCCACATGTGTCTTGAGTATGTACTATGGCCATTTGCAGGTTAGGGTTAATCACCTGCAATGGGGGAATTAACACACAATGTCCTGCTGAACATTTGTTACACAATGTCCTGAAAGTCCCACAATTAAAAGGTGGCAGTCTATACTGTTAATCTTTAGTTTAACTTGAATGTGCTGCAGAAACAGCTGTTTTGTCTTTACAGTATCAGTATGTTTAGAAGGCATTGCCATTATAACAAGATTGATCCACTGTATAATTGTTAGATGTTATCATTATTATCAGCACAGAATATCCTGATATCCTGTTTTAGTCCATGTGACCTTGTACGGAACAGCAGGACTATGTGGGCTCACTGACTGGTCCAGCTTCTGCTTGCTGTCATAAAGTCAGAATGGTACACTGTGAGCTGATGGGCAGCTGGCAGTAATGGTTGTGTTTTGAAGCTACTGCGAGTGGCTTTGAAGTATAAACATGATGGAACCGTAGAGCTGAGAGTGACCAGACTGATATAGGCTGTCTGCTCTCATGGAGACGCCCCATTGCTTTGATTTTCCACCCGTTTGAGACAGTGCCAGATGCCCCAGGGAATCAGAAAGAACTGGGTATGCTGAATGAGCTGCACTTCAAGTCTTATTAGTTTCTCCTTCTATTAATGTACAGTTGTGAAACCATTATAGATGCTTTCTCCTGGATCTCTTGCTGTATCATTCACTGCAGTTTTCATTATTGTCACAGAAATAATTTTAACAACTTCACTGTGTCTGTCTGTGCTTCCACAGGTAATGTTCACGGGAGAGAATATACCCATCCATCCTCACGTTTATAGCAACGGTCACATCTGCATGTCTATTTTAACAGAGGACTGGTCTCCGGCATTGTCTGTGCAGTCTGTCTGTCTTAGCATTATCAGCATGCTGTCAAGCTGCAAGGAAAAGGTGAAGGTCATACACGCTCAACTGTACATGCTTTTGGTCACAGCATATCTGAGTAATGGAGTATATAAGAGACTACTAGGGCTGTGTGGCATATAACTAGTATTCTGAGCTTTGGCTTTTATAACTGCATTCTGTTAATAAAGAAATACTGTCAATTGTCATTTTCAATTGGTAATTTTCTGACATTTTACACACTATTGATTTTGAATTCAGTAGTCCTTTCTGCTGGCCATCTTGTGACATAATCCTCATTAGAATTATTTCTTAGTCATGTAATGTACATAGTATGGATGGTTTGATGATAATTGGTCTTTATGGTGCACATAACATGGACAGTTTGATTAAAATAAATCTGCATGGTTTCTTAGCTAAGGAAGCTGAGAGTTTTCTTCAAACCATAACTTTTTAAAGCAATTTTAACCTATGCTTTCTTGCAGAGACGGCCTCCAGATAACTCCTTTTATGTACAGACGTGTAATAAAAATCCAAAGAAGACCAAGTGGTGGTATCATGGTAAGAATATCGGTTTGTGTATATTAGAAATGCAATTTTTGAGATTTAATGGGTGGTTTTCTTGTTGTTTTCAATTAGACCCTTTTTTTTTGTCTTATTTTTTTATTGTTTATTTATTTTGCAGATGATACCTGTTGATATTGAGCTTTGTATTGTACTTAGAAGAAGCAAGTCCTACTGGAATACATAAGCACTTTTTAAATCACTCCGTCTTTGAACTGGGACTAGACATAAGGACCAGACCAGAGTGGCTCTGACCTGTTATGTGGAGTACTATTGGATATTTCTTTGAGAAGGGTAAAATTAAACTGAAGATGAAGAAAGAAAATCCACCAAGCCAAGAAAAAGTATGAATTTATTTTTTAAATTATTTTTCTTCTTCTTGCGAGTCGTTGTGTGGTTTTTTGTTTTGTTTCGTTTTGGGTTTGTTTTTTTTTCCCTTTTCCGTTTTGTGGGTCATAGTTTAGGGGTGTTTTTGGGAGTAGGTTTTGGTTTTTTTGTGGTTTGTTTGTTTTAAAAATCTGAATTCGTTTAATCTTGTTGATACGTTTTAAAGTCTGTTTTGACATTTTAATGTCTGTGTGTATTGTGCAATAATGATGACAAATTATTTGCTTTATTTTAGTACTCAATCCAAATGCTTCATCTTAGTTTATATTAGTTTATATTTACTGTGAAGATATCTAAAAAGTTTAAAAAATTAATTTAACAAAATATGGCTTTCCATTTTATTTGCAGTTAAAAGGATTTTTGTTGCTCTCGTATACTGTATGAAATGAAACCATTTTTCCTTGTTTATGATTCAGATGTTTTGCTAGGTGGTCTGTATGTTTGCCATCAAGTATCAAATTCTAGAGCCAAGCGTGATTATTTGAAGACTCTACTGTCATGTGAACCAAACCTTTTTTTAAGATGCATCCTATCTGTGTAGCCAGGCTGCTGACACATGAACTGTTAATGTACCGAATGTTAGAAAGACATACGTTTGTTTTTCTTGGTTTTATTTTAAAGGTTCAACTTTTGCTTATACTTAAATGAAAGATTTGTCTTTTTTCAGGAGTTTGTAGAAGGGAAGGTTTCAGAAAATCTTTTTAATTCTGTGCATTTGTTTTGATTGTATATATCTTGGCTAGTGTATAATTATTCTCTAAAGTAAGGTTTGGGTGTTGTGACCAGGAGAAACATTTTTCTGACTTGGGTAATAATTTTTTGAGAAGTTCCTACTGATATTTTGCATTAAAAAAAATGTATTTTTCCCTGAAAGACTTACATATTTAAAACCGAGATATGTATGTATATTTTGAATTCCAAAATAACTTCAGCTTCATGTAGATTAATGCTTCTGTAGAGGGAAATTTGTTTTAAAAATATAAATATAAAATTTATTTTTTTAAATGATTTAGCTGTTGCTGGGATTGGCCTGCTGATATGCAATCAGTCCCGTCAAATATGTACAATGTATTGATCATGTGGACTTCTGCAGTGTTTATAACTATTGCTAACGTCACTCCAAAGATGGGTTTTGTTGCCATTTTTTCCATAAATACTTGAATTCTTGATTTGCCTTGGTTTACCATGAGTGTATGGCCTGCAGTGTATTTTCAAGAGAGCAAAAGCAAATGAGCAAATGATGGCCATTACATCTGCTTCAGCACTTACAACAATGTTAAGATGCGGTACGCTTAACTGAAAGAATGTAAAAGTTGTGGTACACAGGTATTAGTATTTGAAAATACCATTTGCCATCAACCTGAACAGGGATAATCCAATAGGTATGCAGTAGTTATTTTTTAAAATTGCTTGATGAGTTCATTATCCTTCAAACAGTTATTGAGTATTTTTAATAAAAAGTATGTTTTTGCTGTTGGCGTATTTAATAAACACAGATTTTCAATAAATTAAAGCTGTTCATAGTACAGAAAATATTTCTGATACTAGCACTTGTGGTTTAGGTATATGTGCATGGTCAGGCATATGCTAACTGCAGCATTGAAAAAATGACTTGCATAGTTGCTGCCATTGATGGGGGGACTGGGGTAAACGAAGTCTTCCAATTAGTTTAGGGGTGGGCTACAAACCAAATTGTTAATAATGGATACTAAATCATAACAGTAGAATTTGTTGCAGATCTGTGGTCTACAGTAAGATGGTTGTTAGAAATGAAGCTGAAAATGCTCCCTAGTGGTTGTCATCTCAAGGTCACTGTATAAACAAATAAAATAGATTCAGGGAAATTGTTAACATAAGATAAACATTTGTTTTTGAGTATTGAGGCATTGGAAGGTTACCATGCAGGAAACAACTGCTCATTAAAGGGAAAAGGTCTTCCTGGATATTCTACAACGTTCTGTGGACAACAGAACACGGTTAGCAATTTGGTTGACGTGAACATGAGCTCATGGGAAAACAAAAATAATTCCAGAACGTCCCCCAAGCTGTCACCTGGTGGGGGTAATGTAATGTGACTGTTTTGCTACATCAGGGATTGAATGACTTTGAGGGACTAATGAATGCCTGTGATCTCAAACTCGAATCTCAAACTTGTGGGTTGCATTATGACCAAGACCAAAATGGGAGTAAATCACTAGCACACTAGCTCATGCTAGATTCAGAGAGTCCTGACCTCAAATGATTTGAAAAGCCAATAACTGAAATTAAACAGACCAAAATACCCCATAATCACTGTATAGGACAGGACAGCAACTGCCAAATGTGCTTTGTAGTGGTTATTGAAATAAAGGAAGTTTATTTTTATAAATGAAAGGGTTTGTGGGGTTTTTATGTTGTTGTTTTTTTATGGTCATTGAATATTTAAATTTTCTTACTAATGACAAGGGAGAATAAAATTAATGTTCATGAAATAAGACTTTCACATGAGATGAAGATCAGGTCACAATTCAAGAGCCAATCAGATCCAATCAGATAATTACAAAGGGTTTATGAATGTTTTTTTTTTTTTAAAATTAATTATATAGCAAGACCAGATGAATTATTTAACACACAGAATGACAACTTTATTAGAGAAACTCATCTAGTAGCACATGGGACCTCCTTTAGCCTTTAGAACTGCAGCAATTTGTTGTGTCATTCATGCAGACAGGATATAGCTTCTCACAGTTGCCACAATTTAGATGACGGTACTGATGTGCTATGAACAGTTCATTCTACCTCATTCCAGAGATGCTCTGTACAGCTAAGACCTGGGGACTGTAAGGACCAGGCAAGCAAAGAAAACTCACTGCTGTGTTCTTGGAACCAATCCATGACTATACAACCCTTGTGGCATGGTGGTCTTGCTGAAACAGGGTACTTATGAACTTATGCTTAGGTAAGCTCTAGTGTCCAAATGTCCATCCATGGGGTATGTCAAGGGTATGACCCAGGGTATGCCAAAAATAACTTCTCTTCACCATTACTCTACCTCCACCAGCCTGAACTGCTGACACCTGACAGGAAGGCCTCATCGATTCATGCTGATTGTACCAAATTTGGACCTTCCCACCAGCATGGTGCAACAGAAATCTGGAGTCATCTGACCAGGTGATGTTTTTCCACTGCTCAGTTTTTGTACTCTTTTGCCCTCTAGAGTCTTGCCTTTCTGTTTCCTTTAGACAGCGATGGGACTTTAAAATATGCACCCCCGTCTGTTTTACAATCAGTGGAACAGTCCATTTTCCGCCACGGACCTACGGACCACCGGTTAAGTGCTTTTCCTTGACTGTAATGACATCTTTAAAACAATTGTTTGGTACGCTACACACACACACATAAACATAACTCTATGTACCTCTAAAGTACATAAAGTGTGTGTGTGTTTTTATATATATATATATATATATATATATATATATATATATATATATATATATATATATATATATATATATATATTGTGTGTGTGTGTGTGTGTGTGGTGTGTCTAGCGTACTAAACGATTGCTTTCAAGATGTCATCACAGTCAAGGAAAAGCACTTAACCGGTGGTCCGTAGGTCCGTGGCGGAAAATGGACGGTTCCATTGAGTGTAAAACAGACGGGGGTGCATATTTATTATACTGCACATATATTACGCCTTAGCAGATACAGAATGGCTTCGCGACCATATTAAATTTGCACGAATTGCTATCATATTTCTCACATATTAAGCAATACATTTGACGATTAAATAATACGCAAAAGCACGGTGTTCACGTAATGGTTTCGTCCTAATATCATCAGTTCTCTTTAGTGTTTGCCAATGTTGGAGGTGTAACTGGGGTCGGGCCCTGGACTAAGGTAAATTATTACAATTAAAATGTAAGACATTTCATCGTGGAGTTAGGCTCTGGCTTGTAAACAAAGTCACGGTGCTGACAGCTACACAGACGTACTCAAGACCCCGAGTGTTTCGTTCAGAGGTGAAGGGGGGTGTTTATTCGTTCAGCCATGATGTCTGCACATAACCCCAGTCGAGTTCAAAACCGGGTGAGCTAACAGGGTAGCTAACGCTAGCTTGAAGTAAAACAAAAATTTCTGTCGTGTTCTGTCAGTGACATATAAATCTCTTAAAGCTTGTTTGTTTGCTCGGTAGTAGCAAACAGAAACGGAGTTCCCTTAAACCAAACGGTTAGCGCTGTCAACAGAATCAGAAAGATGAGTGAGAGGGCGCGAGATAACCAACCGGCAGAACTGACGTCATTGGCTTAAATAGAACATCATTTCATTTTCTGTCAGTGTGATTTTTTTATCTCCAGCTTTGCTGCTGCGTGCCTGATTTCCGACTGATACTTGATCGAAGAGGAAAATGACTGGTTTTCATTTGTAACATACTTTGCCTTACGCATTGGAGATTGCTGTCCAGCATATATTGTTGTTTGTAAATCTGTTTTAGGAAAAATGAGCAAACACATCTTGCTATAGGGTTTAAAATTGCCTTCAGTGAGTTTAACTTTAGCTTTAATTCCGCCATATTCCACAAATAGTACTATATATTGCATTGCAAATATGCATTGTTTGCAGGAAATATGTTATATATTATCTGCCTTGTTATTTAATTGGTGAGAAGGAGGTTTCTGAACCCAGTTAGTCCACATGCAATATTTAAAGTGCCCATGTACTATTCATGCTCCCTCCTACCTTTACTCAGCTAGAGAGCATGGCTCAAGTGAAAGTGCAGACCTCAGCCCCCCTGCCTGGGCCCGGCCTGTCTCCTGTGGTGCCCCCTGTGGTCCTGCCCAGCTCAGGAGCTCTGGGTCTGCAGTCCACCATCAACGGCACAGTGCCAGCCACGACGCCCGCCTGCTCCAGTTCTGCCGCTGGCTTTGTGGACTCCACTGTACCTGCCATCCCTCCAGGTGTGTGTCTGCACTGTGTAGCTCCAGAGTAAGCTGCATATGTCATTTGGAGGTGTTATTTTATTCATGATTGTGAGGCCATTCTTTATTACATAAAAAAAAGTTGATCAGAAAGCTCATGAACAAGATTCAATAATTGAATTATACTTTTAAAAAAAAGTTTGTTAAAAGGTATCTAAAGTACATTTAAATAAGATCTTGCATAGGCTTCTGCAGAGCATAGAACAAGATGGCAAAATTTGTTTTTAGAAACTTTAATATGCTGTCAACATATCAACCTAATATTTGTGCTATTATTTCTATCATGACCAGAATAGTATGTACTATTGGATCACGCCGGGGGCTGTTTTACTGCTGCATGCTCATAGCAATGTTGAAGGTTGTTATGCATTACTGATCTTTAAGTTATTTCTTGGGAAATGCATTGCATGTATAATTTGTGGATTGTTGGATATTCAAAGCGCACCTTAAGTTTTTTTCTCATAAATGCACTTGTTCTGCCTCTATCCACCTGAATTTTTAGAAGCAGATAAATGTTGTTCCTTATGCCTGTATACTGCTTTCTTCATTGCTAGGTTTGAATGAGTATTATTACAAATTGACTAAATTGATAAATGTTATTAAATTAACTGATTCTATGGATTGATTGATTAATTTTTCAATTTTTTGTTGATTTATTGAAATTCTAAACTTTTTTTCATGTCAGGACCTCCCCAGGATAACATGGCAAACCCTAAAGAGAAAACTCCCATGTGTCTGGTGAATGAGTTAGCCCGTTTCAACAGGATTCAACCACAGTATAAGTTGGTGAATGAGCGGGGGCCTGCCCATGCTAAGGTATATTGTCATACAAGACATTTAGCTTTAACACCCATCTACTCTTAGTGTTCCTTTAACTCATCATAGTGTTGTTGTTGTATCATGTAGTGTTTAAGAATCCATGCTGTTATAATCACATGCTACACTCAATTTAAAGAATGACATAACATCTTACCAACACCCTTGCAGTAGCCCAGAGAAGTTCATTCCTAATTTGGACCTTCACACATTTGTCAGCACAAATGTGTGTAATTTATGGATAACTCTTTCTCAAGTCACTATAAGAAAGATTTTTGGTTAAAAATGTTATTGCCTTTTGGTGAAAATGTTCATTGTTCAAATCTCCAGATCATTAGAATCATTAGTATCTAAAGGGGTGTTCACACAGGTTGAAGGCCTTGAATGTTTGATGCACCTGTTACTAGTGGGCCTTGAAGGTTCCACTCAAATGTGAAACCCAAGTTGTTGTTTTTTTTGGTAAATTTTTTGGAAATTAAGCAATAACTAAATGCTGGTTTTCTTGCTTGGGTAACTGATAAAAAGCTATAGTGTAACTGCTGTGAAGGAAGTATGACAAGGATTTGGTGTTGTCTTTAAGAACCAGTAAATGTAGCAGAACCAGTAAATGTAGCAGAATGTAAGAACCAGTAAATGTAGCAGAATTAGAATAATTGCTTAATAATATGAATGTATTTACAAATAATTAATATTGTTCCTTAAATTTATAATTGTATGGTGAAACTAGATACAGACTAATGTAAGGAATGTAAGGAACTACTTTTGCATCATTTTAATGTTTAACTGACAGGGACGCAATTTCTTTCCTCCCTGATTATCTTCTCATCGTGAGCGTGTGTCTTTGCTGTGTTCAGATCTTCACTGTGCAGCTGTGTTTGGGGGAGCAGTTTTGGGAGGCCGAAGGCAGCAGCATTAAGAAGGCCCAGCACTCTACAGCCACCAAAGCGCTGTCGGAGAGCACGCTGCCCAGACCACCACCCCGCTCCCCTAAAGCCGACACCAACAGCAATCCAGGTAAGGACTATCAGCCTCCACAAGAAAATTAGATCTAAGGCTTAAGACGACAGAGATGTCTTTCATTCAGCTTGATGTAGTTGCATGGAAGAAAAAAAGCTGTTGTAGCATGTGGGCCTGCCAGCTTGTCAGATTTAACAAACACTAGTGATAATGTGTGGCTTCTGATGGGTCATAGTGGTCTAGTATAGCTACTGATAGGTCAGAGGCAACGAGGATGGGTTCATCTGCTTTCACTCTGGACTTTAGTTTCCACTATAATTTGTGACTCCTAATTAAATTAGTAAGTCAGTGCCTTAATTTTTATATTGCAAAAAAAAGGAAATAAAATGTTTTAATCTTTGAGTAGGGACAAGAGGACCAATCAGCTATGGATCAGAATCAGCCAGTTTTCAAATTAAATTTATAGTTGGCCAATATAATTGGTCAAGATATTTTGTTGCTACTTAGAGCCAATTAATGACACAATAAAAGATGTTTACTGCTTGTGCTGAAAGGAAACTTTGCCAGTATAAGAGCTTTTAACAGTATCTGACTCCTATCTGACCAACACTTGGGGAAGCAAAGGCAAGACAACACCACCAATCTTATTTAACATTTAGAAGTCCACCGTCCAACAGAGCAGCTTGATCTCAGCCCTCTGCAGCTCACACAAGTGCACACAGTCAAACAGTTTTTAAGCCCAAATATTACTCTTCTTGAACATAAAATCTGCCATTGGGGCTGAACAGTAAACCTTGAGTATTTTTACATAGGCAGATGGCTATGGTGCCTTGTTTTGCAGTAAATTAGGTTGTAGCTTCATGCAAGATTCATTTTTAAAATTTGAAACTGATTGAATTAATTTTTTGATAAAATTTTAGAACCTCTAGCATTTGACAGCACAGTATTTTTCTCATTAATTTACATTTTATCTTGCTTTTAGTTTTTTTTTAATCTGAAAATGATTTAAATGCCTAACATTTTATATTCTTTTTATATAATATGTATATATATTTTTTGTCTGTGATTGTTGCAAACTGATAGCCTAGTGCAATCATTTGATGTGCTGCCATTTTAAAACTTTTAATTATTTAGGGCATAGTGTTTGATCATATATATGTGTGATTGCACCTTTATTTGTTGCAGCAGTGTTTATTAATAAACTAATTTGAACTATGTTTGGTCTATTTGCCTTGGTAGTTAAGTGTCGTGGCAACTAAGGACGCCCTACCCCTCCCACTCTCAGATTTGGGATTAGCCGATTGTGCTAAAAGACTGTCGGCAATTGGTATTGACCTCACATAGTGACCTCACATACTGATCAGTTCATTTCTACTTTTAAATAATTCCAATAGGCAAACAAGGATTTTTTTTTTTCACCCAGTGCTTTATAATGCATGTGTACATTTCTAAAAATGTGGTTTGTCACAGAATACTTAGAACCTGTTAACTGATCAGAGTGGCTAGTGTTAAATGGGAGCTATCTTTGAAGATTGCTTTATGTGATTACAAAACTGCCTTAATGTGTAGGAGGGTTGGAGACCACTGCATTAGACTGCATATTAACTCCAGTAGCGATAATAGAACTGCAATCTGTAAACAGCTACAGATAAAAGTTATGTGGTCCACTGCAAGTAGAGCTATGTAACTGTTGCTGACAGCAAACCTCATTAGTATATTACAGTGATGGTGAAGAATGCTGAAGAATTTGATCCATTCATGTTCTGATAAAAGAAAATTTGCCCTTTGAGTTCCAGCTTGTCACTTACCCTACCACCCCGCCAAACTTTTCAACAAGAAGAGTCATGATTAGCATGTGTACATACATAAACATCTCTGCCTTTTGTGATCCCACAAATCACTGAGAACGTTTTACCACTTGCCAAGTATTCAAAGACAGAAGACCAAGCAGCGCCAGGGGATTGCAGGTTCATATGTAGGACCGGTTGTGAGTTGTCTGATACCTGTCCTAATATAGTAAATCCTGCTTTTACATTTTTATATTTGTATATGTGTATGTCCTGTTTGGTCTGTGACAGCACCAACAGGGGGCACTGTCCAAAACAGGCTGCAGCTTTTCCTAAGCGTTCGGTTATTTAATTATGCATAACATTCTGCCTCACACTGGTTTAATTCACCTACATTGTGTGCATGTGTTTCGGAGTTCTATGTAGACCATGTTCATAAATGAGAGTGTAAATTTATGAATTAACTATCTATACTGAGGCAAACGCAAGACATTTTCACGTGCTTTGTTGTCCACAGGACCTTCATGAAAGGTGTAAAAATTCATTTGCATGAGATGCCACAGTCGGTCGACTAATGTGTTCAAATGAGGTCTCAAGTTTAGCACATTAAAACTCACAGCAAGTTGTATGCAATGTAATGTAATGGTCTGCTAAGGTATGTACTGGTTATATTATATCAGTGTGAACTCATTTGAGGCTCATAAGCATATTCATTGGTGTGCAAGTGCTTGTAAAAGCTTTGCTGGAATGATTGAAGTCGTCAGTGCAGCCAAAGACCTCTGGCTGGTATCGGCTCATGTTCGTGGAACAATGTAACTGTGCCGATGTTGAAATGACAGTGAGATGGTTGAACTAAATGGGTTTGTTTTACAGGCAGCATCACCCCTACAGTGGAGCTCAACGGCTTGGCAATGAAGAGAGGGGAGCCCGCCATATACAGACCTCTGGAGCCCAAACCCATCCCCAATTACAGAGCCAACTACAACTTCAGAGGAATGTTCAACCAGAGGTAAGGGCACCACTTTCTCCAGCCCGCATGGATGCGGATGTGCAGGATTGGAACATGTCTCTGGCTTTTCATGGCCTGACTAATGTTTTGCACAGTACAGATGAAAGTGGTGTAAGGCATACTCAAGCATTTGCCTTAGATTGCTTTACCTGAAAACATTTGGTCAGACACTATTCCTGGTAAGGCACAGATCCTTCCATCTCAGGTGGATTTGATGTATTTGTAAAATATTGAGGGACTAGACTCCAAACGCTATCTGAAGCTTTTATACCACAGGAAGAGAGGTTGCTGCCTTAAATGAATCAAATCCAAACAGGCATCTGCACTTTGAATTTTAAAACTACCAAAAATAGTACAGCTATAGGTGGTTCATGCACCACCGGATTTCTCTCTGGAATGTGTCAATATGTTTTAACTTTACATTGTTTTTCTTGTTCAAGATTTGAAATCTAACTTTAAATTGGTGTGAAATCACGAAGAGGTTTTTCCTGAAATCAGTATTTATTTTTCACCCCAATAATGTGCACTTTAGTTATTGACACTTAAAAATTATTATGAACAAAATGTAATCAAACGAGTCTCTGTTTTAATATTTTACTTTTTAAAGTTTAAAGTTGAGTCTAAAGGCTTGCCATTGTCTCTGTGTCATTGGGCTGTATGAAGTGAGGTTAGAGAGTGGAGCTGTAGCTGTTTCTAGCGCGCCGTAGCAACTGTTACCAGCCGTAGCTGTTCCCGTATCCTTGCCAGGGACACGTCTTACAAGTTGTGATTTTTCTGTTGGTCATGGCTGACATAGTCCCTGGGATTTTTGCTTATGAATTGCCCTCCATTACTGCACTGTGCACTCCTATGGACTAATATAATCTCAAATGCATTCATGATACACTTAAATGTTTTCCTGAAATTCCTGGTATGTGTAGCAAGGCTTCAGAGGCATGAAGGGGGTCTCTGGTTTGAGGCTCCAGCATGTGGTGCTTCTGTTCATGGTCTGCAGTCCCTGATCAGAGTGAAACAGCCTTGACTCTCCTCAGTGCTGGTACAGATGCCTGCAGCCTATAAGTACATTTGCAGCAAGATAAGTCATACCTGGTCATTTAAACCAAGGCCATTCCATAGTGTGAGTCCTTCCTTGGACATGGACAGATTAGCAGTTGTTGTTGGACTGTAAGCCCAGGATGGTTATTTAGAGGCACCTTCACTTGGTTGGGGAGGCCCCACATCTGTGCTGCTTGTGTTTGGGACTGTGCTTGCCATGGAGATGTGGTACTCCAGCTCTCCATCACAATTGTCTTTTTTGGCATCTGGTTTAAATCAGAAACACTCAGGGCTTGTTTCCCAGACAAGGATTAAGACTAGTCTTGCACTGAATTGTAGTGCCAATGGTGAATCACAACTGGAATTTTTTTTTTTTTGGGTGGGGGGGCTTTGTCTTAATCCCTAGCATGATTAAAACTCCCAGAACAAAATAACAAATGCTCTATTTGAACATAGGATTATTTGACCATTTATTGTTCTAACCTGATGCATGTATTTAATAACACTAGAATTTCTGTTAATCACCAATAGGAGGCAGTACAGCTCCATATATTAAGCGCTCTGACAGTTTGGAAAAGGTTATTTTTTGCCAGTTCCTGAGAAACTGCCATAAACTAATTAAACAATTAAAATTTTTGATGTCTTAAATAATTGTTGTTTTATCTTAACCACATGATGTTAGGTCTTCAACAGGTGTTGAGAACATCTCACCGCTGTACATACTGTCTGTCTGTCAAAAATGTATTACATTTTTATTCCTCTGTAGTAGTAGATGTGATGTATGAACATCAAAACTTATCTTTCCTTTTACATCAGATTTCTAGGTGGGTCTTTAAAGCTGATTTTGTTTTATTTTTGTCCATATCTTGGAAATGCTTTTCATTTTATGTACCTACTACATAAAGGGTAATGATTTATTAAACAGAAGAACTTTTGTCCTCACATTGTTTACATATTATAGGCCAAGTTAACAAACCCATATATTTTTACGAGTAATTGTTCAGTGTAATTTCTTTATAGTACTACAGTAGCTAGTAGTTTTGAGTTCACTGTTTGCATTACTAAGATGAAAGATTTACACATTTCAAAGACTACTCAGACCCTTAAGTATCAGTCATATATAAAATAAGTATAAATGTTTGTATGTGGAGTCATCTGAGTTATTATAATTATCTCAATTAGTAGTCATTGGAGGCTATAAGGAGAACAAAAGTAAGGAGAGAAGCTCTCATCCAACCATAGAACAGAGATTCAACTTGAAATTGTTTGTTGTTTTTTTTCCCCCCCTCTTTTTTCTGTAATATGCATATTTCTTTTTCCACTGTCAGTCTAAAGTCCCTGGCATAAAGCCTTTGAAATACTAAGACACTCAGGAGCCAAAGCAAATCTGATCCCCTTCAATGGTGACATCATGCTGGTGCAGAGACTTCCGTACAACCCGGGAGGGAGAGAGACAGAGACCGAGAAAGACAAAGACACAGAGACTCAAACACAGGGAGACACAGGCAGAGAGGTTGGTGGCAGAGGTAGAGGAAGGTTGGGGACATGCTTCATTTAAGCCTAGCCTTCTCTTTTCCCTTATCAGCATGTAAATTGCCTTGGAGATATTAGCTAGTGCCCATGATCAATCACCACTGTCCAGGTGGTGACTTTATTAGAAGTAGTATTGATGTTGTGTCCATAGAAAGGTCTTGTATTAAAGACTGGTGTCTGGTGGGCTGTGTGATCGAAAGCCTTTTTCTGCATGTGTAAATGAATCCTACCATATATGCTTTTGTCACGATTGGTATTGATTGGTAAAAATGTGTTCTGATTTATAAGGTAATTCAGTGTCATTATGATCTGTGCACATCATAGCTTCTCATTACCAGGGCTGAATCAAGCCTCTCCCTCCAATGGCTCAGGGACAACTGGGTTGGTTTATTAGTCTCTGAGGACAGAACAGCAAACTGTGTCCATAATGGATTCGTTGCACACTTAATTTTAAGTCCCACTCATGGGAGGGTGTCAGTATTCAGGCACTATCAGGACCTGAAGCTAATCTTCTGAAGTATTCAAGTGCTTCTCATCCAGATGTTTTGTCTATGTACAAGTCTCTTGGTCTTCATGACTTGTTTTAGATGCTGTTTTATCCTGGACACATTTTTAACATTACCAGCCCCCCAACCCCTTTGGGAGCGCCTGCATTCCGTCAGAGTCAGAATTTGGATGGAGTTTTTCCGGGAGGGCCTCACCTTCCAAGCTCATTTGGGTATGACAGTAACATTACATCAGGGTCCGCCTGCTCAGCTGTAATAATAATGAGGATAACTGCTGTGGCTGTTGCCTGGTGATATTTCCTGGTCTGATACTGAGATGGATTGGAAAGGCAGGAAATTCAGTGGAACACGGTTGGCTAAAAGGTGCCTACATGGTGGAGTTGGAAATTTGTGTCAATGTGGAAATAAAACCCAGTGTGTTGCTATATTTTGGTTATGATAAAGTGAATATTAACAGGAAAAGTCTCATTTTGAAACGCAAATACAAGAACTGTCCACTTAACTACTGTTTCCTTATTCCCTGTGGTCTTGATAGTGATGGTAACCTTTTGAGAGTTTGTATGAAGATATAAGTAATGTTGATTATAATTGTAATGCAATTGGAAGGAAACAACCCAATTTGACATGTTAATTGGGATATATATTTATAAATGTAGTATTCCAGTGAGGACAGCTTTTTAAAAACATCTGCTGATTTAGCTTCTCTGATGCACCTGAAATTAAAATAACTGGCTCATGAAATATAAGCAGATTAACAAGGAAAGCCCTGTAGCACTGTAATGGTTAGTTGAATATGGTTATTTCATTCTGGAGTACCCAAAATAAAACCGGTGTTATACATTGCTTTGATGAACATAACTGAAGTCTGTCTGTTAATTGCTCTATTTTGAGTCCCTCTTCTCATTACAGGTCAGTGTTTGATGGTGCAAATAGACCAGTCTCACTGGGTTTACCAGTGGTCATCGTTAGTTGGTCAATAAAGTCTGATGTGAGAATTGTGCTGAAAGTGAATGGGCACCAGAAAGCTTTTGGGAAGGATAAACCAGCACCTCTGAATTCATGTAGGTGAACCATGTCACAAAGATTAGAAGTATTCACGACACCTCAAGATTCAGAAAAAGCTCTTATGTACTAATTCTCCTATCCTTGAGGATTTCTACACGGTGATGTGGGTTTTGTCATCAGCAGTAGCTGTCATGTTCTGATAAAATAAGGCTGTTTGCCTTAGTCATGTCTGAAGAGTGATCACCTCCACTGTAGGGTGTTCAGTATAAAATGTCTGCATTGCTTAATCACAAAGCCTGAGAAAGTAATCATGAGAAAGAAAGGCCCAAATTACTTAAGTATGTATGCAAGCTCTGATACAGGAGAGGTCTTTAGAATTAATCATTTGTAAGAGGCCGGCTAGCAACTCTGAGGAGGAAATGGCTTTCTTGGGAATTCATAAAGTGTTCAGAAAACCTTAACTACCACCCCACCCCGCCTCACAACCTCCTTTTTAACCATACTACTCAAATGTGTTGTTTGTGCACAACTGCAGTATTCAAAATGAATTGAGATAGTGGCTTGACACTTAAATTACCTATCCCTAAGGATGCTTCATGGACTAATGGCCTGTTCTCTTAGCTGAATTATAGTTTCTTTCCCTGAATTAGTGGGTCTAAACCTAAACTGGGTAATCAGTCAGCAGGAAAATTGATATTACACAGTCCCTACAAAATGTTTTACCAAAAAAGTATACAAATTGCCAAGAGTCATTTCAATTCAGTTAAATTGAATTCATTTTTGTTTAGTATAGCGCTTTTTGTAGTTGATGCTATAACAAAGCAGCAAATCTTTATAGACTCCTGTGTGTGCATAAGCGCATTAGTACTGAGCTCTAAAACTCCCGTGCTGTTGAGAAAGTGGAGGAGTGTCTTTCTCTGTGTTTGCTTCATTTGTTTCAGGTGGGTTAACTTAATCCCTAATAGATCACTCTTAAAGGTAATGTTCCTCCAGCCTGATGGGTAAAAAGTACCTGTAGGTCTACACAGTTCATCAGTAAGGGCCGATCAGCTCACTGGAACATTGGCTCAGCCTCCAGGGGTTAGTGGGCGTTTTTGTAATCTCCAAAATGCATGAATATTTGCATGCAAAATACAAAGATTTCCATACTAGGAAATGGATTTATATTGCTCTTCAGTGTCCATGTCATTATCTATGTGAATGTGAATGTGAATCTTCACGTGACTTCCTGTGGGTGCTTGCATTGTTCATCCAGGCAAATGAACCATTAACTTAACCATCTTTTTTTCATGGGTGTTTGTGTTGACTATGCAGGGCTTTCAACAGAGACCACTGTTTAAAAGGGTCCCTGTTTCAGAGCTTAATCTTAATGGCAGTGTTAACTAATGATAACAAGCCTGTTACAAGCAGGAACAATTTTCAAAATATTCAAAACATTTATATAAAACACACAGTACACAAAATACTTATAGTGTGTTATACACTTTTTCATTTTCTTTTATTTCTCAGCACAGGGAAGAGCAGGACCTACAGTATTCCTATAGTGTTAAGAACAAGGGTTTAAAGTGACACAAGAGTAATGTGTTTTACACAGTACCTATTGCTCCACAGTATATCAGGAGCAGTAAACAATGTGAAAATAAGCCCCTGTGTTGTTCAGGTCCGTTAATATGTGTTGAACAAAGCAGTGAACTGTGTACAAGGCTGGTTTTGCTTTGCGCATTCTATTCTTTTGCTTTGAGAATTCACTTTTGTTTTGAGAATTCTTCCATTGATGGTGTGTTAGCAGCAGAAGCACATCCCCTCTGATGAAACGCTTCTCATAACAAACGTTGAAGGTCATAGTGTAGATTTTCCCCGCAGCTAGAGGAGTGGCAGGCGAATTTCTTCATTCTAAGGACGTGCACAGCACAGCTGCTGTGTCCAGACCCTCTGATTGCGGGCTGTTGTGAGTCACCCCACATCTTCCTCACATTCCAACTGAAGGTCGCTAGCTCACTGCCCTTTTCCTGCAGATCCCACAGCCTCTCCCCCTTTCTTATCTTGTTTGTTTAATTAAAGAGTGTAAGAGGCAACAGCTTCCAGTAAAGGATGGGAGAACAGTGTGTTAGAAATACATGGTGCAAGAGTAAGTTAGCGAGCATTCAGCTTCAGTAGCTCTGCATTCCTGCACACACTCAGATAGGATGAGTGGGCGATTGTGACTTCATTGTGTTTGGAAGTCATTATTGCTTTTCTGACGGTCCTCTTTGAGCAGTAGAGAACAACTGCACATCTTCACAGGATTCATAAAATTTAGTTGTTTCTGTACTGTACTTGACTGGAAGCTACAGATGTAGTTCACATGCAGTCTACTTCAGTCTATTGATTGTGTTGTTTAACCACAAGGCAAGTGAGACACAAAGAAGAATAAATGTCTGTAAATGTGTGCAGTTACTGTGGACTAATTTTGAATAAACCAGTTGTTATCCACCTAATGAACTCCTGTCACTGAGCACTGATGCAGTTTAGCTGGACTGCTCACCCAGGCAGAGTTGTGATGCCAGAGACACTTTGTTAGCAGTCAGTGGACTGGATTCCCTCCTGCTGAGACTGTGTATATGGGCAGGGTTCTACCAGGCCTGACACTCCCCTCACAACGCATGTTCTTAACATCCACAATCCGGTTAAATGCAGAATATTGTGGAAATGGAGCGTAGCACATCATTATGAGTGAGCAGTAAAGTAAAGCATTGGGGAGGGTTGAATCAAATCATTTTAGAAGCGTGTGGGCGAGTGTGTGGGGGAGTATATGGGGAAAGTGTGGGAAGAAGTTGGAAAGGAGTGAGTTGCAGGGGGAGGCTGAATAAAAAAGCCATAGCACGCATCTATTACATACAGATGAGACTTGCACAGGAATTTTAATTTAGCTGGGCTTATTTAAAAAGTTATGAAACTGGGATGTTCTGCGCTGTCATTTAAACTGTAACTTTTTTACAGAAGAGTGGGCTCTTAGCCATGAAGGCATTTTAAATGGGTATCTGGCTTCTGCCCTTCTGGCCCCCTGCTCTTGCGTATGGAGCTGTTATGACAGAAAGCTGTGCTCTGGCTCTGGGGGTTGCCTACTTTAATACTGGAACATGAGCTCATGAATTTGTTGTACTTCTCCTCTATTTTGCAGGAAGGACACAGATCTCCTGCAGATTTATTACTAGTATATCATGCCGAAATGAGTTTTAAAAGTGACATGTTATTGGAAAAATGATTTGTTAATATAATTCATGTTACAACATTTCATTAAATTGGTTGGGTAAAAGGTTTGTATTGAGTTTGTTAATGTTGCAGCGGTGTACATGTGGAATATGTTTACTGGTAATGTTCTATAAGGGCCTCTGGATATGGGCTCACTCTGGATTTTGGTCCTGAATAGAGAAATTATTCACTTGTGCGTGCGTGTGTGCGTGTGTGTGTGCATGTGCATGTGTGCGCAGCTGGATGGCCCAGCGGGCTACACCACTGACTTCCGTACAGGAGGTTGGGGGTTTTCAATCCGGACCAGCACATCTCTGGTGTGATCCCTTAGGCCGCCTACCTCACTAACATTGAGAATTCGAAACAAGTCACACTGGCTCACACTGACCAGTGCTTCTCTGGTTCACATCAGATGCTGATGAAAACTGGGCTACTGAAATGCAAATACAAGACACTCATGGACGAAAGTGAAGAAGAGAGGACTGTTGGAATACTACTACGCAAGCAACCCCAGTGTGAGAAGATATATGCAGAGGATGATGAAACCCAAAATATAGATTAACACCGTAACAAGTAGTAGCTCAGTGTTCCAACAGCTGATGTCACAACTTGCTATGGCAAGGTCAGAGGGGGATATCGACCAGACGAGATAAAAAAAATTATGGCCAAGATGGGTACCAAGTAAAGATGTGACTGCTTCACCATGGACGGTCAGTGTGACCATCACTGAGACCAACCATCTTACAAGATCTCGAAAAGATGTGAAGGTGAAGGCGAGAAGGAGGGAATCCAGTGGTTCCACTATTAATCTAGGGGCTGTGACCCCCAAACTGGGAGAAACCCAGGAACAAACTGTCCAGAAGAGTGCTGTAATATGCAGGATCCTCAAGCTCACAGGCCTGTGGTAGAGGACCCGAGCTTGAAGGAGAAAGAGGAGGGCGAGTGGGTAATTTGATTTAACATATATATGGAATATTGTATACAAATTGATTAGTTTCGGTTTATTAAATGTGTAAAATTGTTTGTTTATTAATTTAAACCATAAGGCCATAACAACATTTTTTTAACAAGTTGAAAGGTATGGATTATTGTATATAAATTGTCTTTTGTGTTTTTGGACATGAGATGTTTATGGTTTAAATAAAGGTAAGTTAAGGAGGTTTCATTAAGTTTTATAAACTTTGTTATAGTCCAGTATAGCTTACAGTCACTAACAACACTGGGGCATTGCACTTTTTCCAAGCCTTTTGTCATCTGCAGCTTTTCTGTGTGTGGAGATTTTCAAACGTCAAAGAATGACATGAATGAAAATGGAACGAATTTTGTATTACATAAGAAGTAAAACAAAATGTTGTAGAAGTTATTGGCTACTTCAAGATCACTGATGGTTGTTTCAGGAATATCTCACTTTTTTGTGTGTATTTTGCCTTGTACAGCAACCTTGGACAAGTGAAAGGCACTTTATAAATAACATCATCATTATTATTATTATTATTATTATTATTAGTAGTAGTAGTAGTAGTAGTAGTATTAACAGCAGTAGGAACAAACTACAATAATTCTTTCTACACCTTTGGCAAATAAGCAGTGCCTCTTTTTAGGGTTTGTTGTCCTTTACCCACTTTTTGTGAGATGGTTAAGGTTACATGCTTCTCTTTCCCAGACAAGTCTCAAGTTGTCATGCTGGTTTAAGACTACCAAGTCCAAAAACATTCAGAGCCAAAAGCAGAACTCTTGTGATGCCTTTCATTTGAACTATTTTGTGCAATGGATATGCAACCAGGAATATCACTTTATATAGGTTATGCTCTTTTGTTCTGTTATTCGCCTAAAATGAGGACACTTTGAACAAAAAGTGCTTTTGTTTTACTGTGCCGAAGTCGTTTCCTGCCATTCACTAGCTAGGGTGTAATTGTGTCTAATTCTTTTTACTTTGACCCTGAACTTTGCCCTGATTGCTTCTCTCAGTGTCAAATCTGATATCACTAGTCCGATAACACAATGAAACGGAAGTTTTCTAACAACCCGAAACTAAATAGCTGGAATGGTTATGAAACAAACTAATGTTGAGACTCAATAAAACATTCTGTGTACTTGTCCATTTGAATAATTATCTTTTCTTTACCTGCTTTGCCTTGTGCTGCTCTACAGGTTAAGCATAAAACTTTATACATGGGCTTGGTCCTGTTGCATGACAGTGTGGGAGATGTTTTGATTAAGCACCACTGGTGCTAAAAGTATGATTTTTGAAAGTGGTTCATTAGCTCTCACTCCCTAGCCTGCATAGAGGAGTGTGAGTGGGTTCTCCCAGGCAGTGGTGTGGGTGTGTGGGTGTGTGTGTGCTTGGAGGGGGGTTCTGATGCTGGGTCAGTCAGTGGCACTCTTCATAAAGGCCTGAGAGTGCAAAGAGGCCTTTAAATCTGCCCACTGAACAGCGGCCTGACAGCCCTGCATGGGTGAGCCAAAGTTGAGATAAAGAAAGCTGGATATATGTGAAGCAGCTTTTGTTTGGAGATCCTCTGCTGGGCAACAGCAGGGAGTCATCATTTCAGGCTCTCATAGTGTCATTGACCCTGTGGAAGAAGGGCCTTCTAATTTTACCATTTATAACTTCACCAATATTGTTCAGGTTCTGCCTCAGATATAAATCTGTCCTTTTTCAAGTTGTTTTAAGTCTTTGTCCACCACTCCCTTCTGCCACTGTCTTTAGTCCCTTCTCCATAGGAGCTCAGCCACTAAGTAGCACACACACTGGGAACAAGTGAATAATTGAGATTAGGGCTGTGTGCACTCTCGAGCTTGTTTTGCTGTAATGTTTTCAGCATAACTTAAGTTGTTTTTCTCTCCTCATCTCTCCCAATTAGCAGCAGACGGGTTTAGTGTGCTTCTTGCAAGCTTATGGCACTTTTATTGTGCCTTCCGCATCAAGTCAGGCATTTGCACGGTGATAAAACTGCCAGGTTTCGATAAGATAATCCTCTTATGAATCAAAGGCCTTTTTTCTCCTGCCCCTCTTTTCTTCCTTCTCGCTCCCTCTTTTTACCTCTCTTGGCTCCTTTCCTACACTAGGTACCATTACCCAGTGCCTAAGGTATTTTATGTACAGTTGACAGTTGGGCACAACGAGTTTATCGGCGAGGGTCGTACTCGGCAGGCAGCACGACACAACGCTGCGATGAAAGCACTTCAAGCGCTGCGGAACGAGCCCATTCCAGAGAGACCACCTCAGGTAACCTTCGCACTCCATTACCACCTCAGATAACCTCCCTCACTCTGACAGCACTGCTCATCTGTAAACACTTAACATGTTCTCAGTTACTGTGGTCTGTATAGATCTTTCCCCATACCTGTACACTATTATACTTGGTGTGCATCTGACTCAGACCCCATCAAACAGCGAAAGATGGCCTTACTGATGACAAATTACCCACTTTGTACTTTCCTTTTATAGCGTTCACCTTGTTGATGTGTCTCCTCAGGTAACTGTCTCTCTCTCTCTTTCTCTCTCTCTCTCTCTGTCAGAGTTTGGGTAGAAGCTACTGCACACAATGAACATTCCACTCTCTGTAGCCAACTCCATACTCCCAGCCTCTCACTTAGTCAGACCTCCTTAAACGTGATCTATAGGTTTTAGGTAACTTGGCCTTAATACTGCTATTCCATATAAATTACTTAGGCTGCTTGCTCAAACGCCAACTCTGACGTAACCCTCTTTTACTCTGTTCTTAACCAACTTGGCTAATGTGTAATAGCCCTCCACAGCTTCTGACCAACCTGAGGCACATTTAAAGACACATGCCATGGGTATATGTATACTTCTTCTCACACACATCTCTTGTTATGTGGCCCAGATTCCAATACAAGCACTCACTGGTTCTCATCTAAATATAAGACAAAGAACCGAAGGTAAAAGAAGTGTGTTTTGTAAGGTGAAGAGTAATTGCTGTCTGTCTGTTTTGAGTTGTCATCACGAGGACTTTTTTTGCTCAGACACACAGTGATCTTTATTCCACTGCTGTGCCTGTTTGTGCATAAGAACAGTAAATTTGGGCAGCCTTGCCTACTCCCATAGTAGTTAGTGTGGGTGCCCCCTTGTTTGTTTAGTCAATATCAATAGTTATAACTGTCCCTACTTTGAGTACTGATGTTTAAAATTTCTACTATTTCAGAATATTTTCTGCTAAACATGTTTAGACTAGTAAGAGTGATATGAAGCCTGAGGATTGTAGTGTTTAAGTTGCAACCTTTTTTGTTTGAGTTCTTTGTTGTTGTTGGTGGGTTGTGTTTTTTTTTGTTTGTTTGTTTGTTTTTTAATTTGTCAACATTTTTGAAACCTGATGTGTGGTTTTGATTTCTCTGAAAAAAAGGCAGCCTTGGGCCATCCCTCAAAAGGCTGATCTGCTCCACCGGAAATCAGATTACATTTTCGTTCTACTGGCTAGCATCAGTGGAGGTTATTTAAACCGCGATGGCATCTCTCTTGTTCAGTCTTGCTCCTCTTCAGTCTTCATAATGAATTCTTTGTTAGGTGCTTCTTCCGTGTATTGCTTTACAAATTGAAGCATACCATGTTCATGTACACCCCAGGCAAAAGTGTGTTCATCTGTCAGACTGCTTACTGTTGGTCTGTATCACACAAGCGCGCACACACATGCAAATGCACAAGCAGTTGTTCTCTGTGACTGTGTGAGCTAGGCAGATGTAAGGGTCAGAGCACACAGTAACACAAGTCCACAATACAAGGCTGTAGACTTGAGACTGTCCAGCAGTCCTTTAAGAGTTCACACACACTCGCAAACACAGTGAGACCCAGATTTGTTCCTGCAGGCAGACCCTGAAGACTTTTGTCTGCACTTACACAGCATGCACACACACACAGCACACACGCAGCACACACGCAGTCCCAGATTCATTCCTGCAAGCTGTCACTCTATAAATCAAACAGTTTTATATATAGAGTTAAAACTTACAGCCATAAACTGTATCCTGAAACTGTGCAGGGGAAGAGAGAGAATCGAGAGCCTGTGACAGCAGGGTCCTAAAAGCTTCCATCCAAGCAGGACTGATGGAAACGTGCTGACAGATCACATTTGTGCTGTTCTGATGCATAAACTGAAATGTTAGTTTAATTACACAAAATGGATCTTTAAACTAAAATATTTTCCCCACATCTGAGAAGTGAGAGCAGTGTTTCCTCTTTTGAATATGACAGGAAAGTTAAATCAAATCAAAATGATTGATATTGAGTATTGTTCTTTAAAATGTACTTCTGGTCATTTAAGTGAAATTTGATGTGTAAGTTTTAATGAAGTATAATAATATCTGTAATAAGATCTGCTAATCCACCTGTGTTAATGGTTCATTTACTGGTGGTTAAAGTTAGGCTGTGGGTAAAGGGAAGCTGTCCCAGAACTGTACAGAAAGCAGGTCAGAACCAGAGGCTGCTCTAACAGTGGGCCAATCTGTTGTCCTTCGTTCTGGTAACCTCCAGGTAATTCTTATCCTCGGGGGGGGGGGGGGGGGCGGGGGGAATGGCAGTTAGAGAACCAGCTTCCTGCATCGGCCATCCAACTGGGTGACAGTTAAGACAAACTGCACTGGGGGAAAGTTCCCCATGGCAGGGATTTATAGAGGAGTTAATACTATACCATCTCCTGCCATGTGAGCTTGTAATGCAGTCCTGCGGAACCCTTAGTTCATTAGAGGTTGGTTTCTCTCACAATCTTTCACTGTTTATAATCTGAATATGCTTATTTCTGTGTCCCTTATGTGAATTTTTTTATTTTCTCCTTTGTGTTTGACTTTACAATAAGATGATATATGGACAGAACAGGTTCTCCTGTGGACAGGCTGGATCTTCTAGTAGTGTACGTCTCATGTCATCTCAGGGACGTGTTCCTTGCTTCTGTTACCATGGGTTTGTTCATAACGTTTATGGACCCAGATCTCTAGAGCTGCTTTGTCTGTTCTGAACGGCATTTTATTAACAAATAAAATGAAAAACAACTGGACCAAGGTCCCTGTTTTTGGCCAGTTTGGGGCTGCAACAGCAGATGTATGTGTTCTGTGTTTAACTGCTTCAGGGTCCAGAGGAAAAGAAGGGTTTGGAAGAGAACACAGATGCCAACAAATCAGAGATTAGCCTGGTCTATGAGATTGCACTCAAACGCAACCTTCCTGTAAACTTTGAGGTAAAGCAAACACACTTTCATTGCAGTTTTTAAAAGATTTTTTATGACTTGATGTCTGTGACAGTACAGCTGAAAAAAGTACAATGGTAAGTCACTCTATTTCAGAATGAATAATAAAATATAGTAAAATTACTATCATTGAACATTCTTTTGCTAATCAGTTATTTCAGAAAATTGGCTAAAATATCTGTAGTGTATCTTTCATGCATTTGCCATGTTGTAGTTAACAAACTGAATTTCATTGTGAATGATGGTTACCTTATGTAACTCCTGTTTTACATTTGTATATTTCCACATTAGAGCATTTAAAAACAACTTCATTCAATAGACAGGAAATGATACAACCTGCACAGTGGAGAAGGGTAAGGTAGGGACTCGGTCACGCACCGTCACAGTGACTTTAAACCAGTCCCTGCTTTAGATATGTAGTATTGGCAGCCCAATTTGAACACAGAGGAAGTGTTTGGGAGCCAGTGTTTCGACGCATAAACAGGCCGGAGCTTCTGCTGCTCTGGAGAGCTGAGCCGGATGTGTGCTGTGTGTGTAGGTCTGCCAGCCTGATGTCTTCATTATGTAAAGCGCTTTTCCACGCCTGTCTCCAGACCTCCATTCTGCAGTCGTCAGCTCAGGTTTAGCAAATGTTGTGCTTGCCAGAGCGTTCCTGACATGTGTTCCACGAGGGTCCTGTGTATGCGCATGCAGTGTATTGCATCTAGGGACTAAATCCAACTTTATTTGCACATGATGTAGTGTTTTTGTTCCCCTTAACTTTTTGACCATAATTCAGCCCAAAGAGCCTGGAGTGAATTTTGCTCATGTCTGATCTTTTCAGGAATTTTGCCCCTTGACATTTTGGGAGAATGTGTAGTGTGTTCTTTTTTTTTCCAGTTTGAATAAACATTCAAACCGAGGTTAAGTGTTACAATATGAACAGGATGCGGAAAGTGGAAAAAAATATCGGTCTTGCTTCATAGCAATAGGAAACTGTTTGAATATTACTCTATTTCCCATAACACAATGAGAGTCTTCTTATTTGTCATCATGTGAAGTAAAAGACCATCTAGGACTACACAACATAACTTTTGTCACTTCTCACGGCATATCGAACAGATGTGCTGAGAGATATTGATATATAGCTCTGAGCTTTTGTATGGATGACACATTGCAGAGAGATATAAGAGGGAAAGACCTGGGCTGAGAGCCACCCACCATGTACATAAGTAGCTTTCTCCAGGGCACACACATCAACAAGCCATACAAAAGAGCCATTCTTCAGCCTGTCAGTCTGACATTGTCCCACCCTGGCCTGATATCCTGCCTTTTCACTAAGATGAAGATACCAGAGTTTCTTAGGCCCAGATCCTCCCACTAATACCCTATCCCCCTCACAAGCTTGGGAGGGATGGCGAGATCAACCTCAAGTTACAGTGTTTCCTCCCAACGAACATGATCCGTGTCGTCAGACGCACCAGACAAGAGTACAGACAGTAGAACTGGCCACCATCAGACGCAGGCATCAGAGTCCTCAATGAAACTTCATCACCGTGTTGAAGATTCCATGTCGTCTGTTGCCAGTGACGATGGCTTGTCTGCTGCCTTGGGCTGCTAGTGCCAGTAGCTTTGCTGAGGGGGTGTTCACTCACCGAGACAGTTGTCTGCTGGCTGCAAATCCTACCACCACTGTTTCCACTAGCACCAGCGACTATGAGAACTGTGTCAGAAGGCTAGCTAGCTCACAGTGGCTCCAGACTTGTCTAGGCCTATTGTTAACAGGGTTGGTAAAGTTACCGTAGTCTATTCTTTACATATTTAATCAATTCTAGAGAATCTAAAGAAGAAGGTAAGTTGATGGGAGAGTCTAGAACACTGATGTGTATCTAAGCTCACCCAGATCTGTTGTTCCTCAAGGTCCTGGAACAAACATAGAAACCTTCAAGCTCAGACTAGGCTGTAACTTTCCATTTGAGTTTGGCTCCTGGGAGATGCTACTGACAAGGGGAATAGTGATTAACTGCAGTGATCTGTCTGGTCACATCAGGCAACATGAAATGAAGACTTGCGTAGCCTTAAAGTCCAAGTTATAGTAGGAGTTAAACTGTGTAGAAATGTGTAGAAATACATGGGCTCTTCTTCCTAATTTGAGCATCAGTAAGGCAAACCTAACCCAACATGGATGTGACTTCACCTTTTAACTGCTATAAACATTTCATAGCTGCTGAAAGATTCCTTTATGTAATAAACAAAATAATGCATCCAAAGCATTCCTTTGATCATCTGTCTGCCATGAGACACTGCAGCTTGGGCAGACCAAAACCCCAGCTAAGAACATTCTGCTTGTTGTCTTAGCGTAATGTAAAACACCCTGCTCCTTGTCATAACGTATTGTATTTGAAGAGATAAATGTGCTGCTCTCATTGGTGTGACAGACCTTGCTGGATTTTCATGAATTAAAACCTTATGATTGTTACTTCTTTTCAACCTAGCCATTTTTGTGGGGAGAGATAGAATGAATCCAGCATATTTGAGGACAAAGATCAGTTTAGCATTTTTGTTTTTCAGTGCTTTTCTAAAGCCATGAGCAAAGCTTAGTGATTACATAGAGAAGCTCTGAACTCTTGTGTAACAGTGGAGTGTGATGATCAAATCCGTTCTACATCGGGGCCTTGTAAATATTGGGTCATGACATTCCAACAAATGTGTGTGGAATGCAGAGTGCTCTGGGTTTTGCTTCCAACCGGCTAGATAAAAGCTGCTGAGGAGATCGCATTCTCAGTCGAAGATGACTCTCAGATGAAAGTGAATCTGATGCTCAGATGAAGATAACTCTCAGATGAAAGTGAATCTGATGCTCAGATGAAGATGATTCTCAGATGATGACTCTCATCTGAAGATGCTCAGATGAAGATGACTCATCTACAGTCACTTCACTTTGCTGTGCTCAGTACAAAATTGTGATCTTTAGTCTGGAGATTTCACTGGTGGTGGGACTGGTTATGAACCTCCATTAGGTTTCATTCACACAGTGCCTAGAACCAAACAAGTGGTTCTCTGCTCTCCACACTGTTTCATGTATGTGTGTATGCACGTGTTTGTGTATTTGTGTGTGTGTTTCTGAGTGAACAACAGAATAATCGTGTGTAGGGCGAGAATGTGGGGAGTCTCAGGAGAGGGATAACATTCACTTCAGACTGTGTGCAGAGAGAAGCCAAGCTCAGGTTTTGTGTGGGTGTGTTTGGGTGTGGGTGTGTGGGTGTCTGTGCGTCTGTGCGTGCGTGCATGAGCGTGTGGGTGCGTATGTGCACGCCTGCATGGGGGTCATCTGTAAACCAAGCCTCCCAGCGCTGAGCTCGCCTGCTCTGCAGCCCATCCCAACAGGGACACGGGAAGTGAATATGAATGTACAGGAAGTTAATCGAATTGTTAAAGAAGAGGGATGTATGTCAGAATATACAGTGTCCTTTAGGTTTTCACACCTGATTGGCTCTTAATCTCACTTTGTCCTGTGGTGTGTGCTGTTGAACTGCTTTACTCTGTTCTGCATCCTCATATCTGCAGCCTTTGTTGGCAGGTGCTGAAAGAGAGTGGTCCTCCTCACATGAAGAGCTTCCTGACGCGTGTAACTGTGGGTGAATTCTCTGCTGAGGGCGAGGGCAACAGTAAGAAGTTGTCCAAGAAGAGAGCTGCCTTCTCCATCCTACAGGAACTCAAGAAACTGCCATTCCTTCCAGTGGTGGAAAAACCCAAAATGCATTACAAGAAACGCCCTAAGTCCATATTAAAGGTTTGCCGCCTTGTGAGATCAGTACGTGCTGAAGTGATGCCGTGATTTGATCCACGTACTCATTGTGTGCCCTCGCTGTCAGACAGGGCCTGAGTACGGGCAGGGCATGAACCCCATCAGCAGACTGGCTCAGATCCAGCAGGCCAAGAAGGAAAAGGAGCCAGAGTACATCCTGCTGTCAGAAAGAGGAATGCCTCGCCGCCGAGAGTTCATTATGCAGGTATGACCATAGAAAAGAAAAAGAGAGCGAGAGAGATGACAGAGGGAGAGGGAGAGACTCCTGAACATGTAGTGATAACCTCCCACTGGGTCATCTGTCTTAATCAGTGTGTCTGTCGCCTCCACAGGCTCTGATTACTGCTGACCTTCATCTCCGTCAAAGTCACACACACACTCACCGGAACTTTGTCTAGCCTTCGCCATTACGAGATGATGGCTCTTAATTAAGCTCATTTTCAGAATGACATCCCTAAGGGAAAAATCAAGAATAATTGCTTTGCTCTACAGGTTTTGCAAAGCTGTGTGTGCGCGTGTGTGCGCGCGCGCGCGCGCATGTGTATATGCTTGTGTGTGTACACTGTACTGTATGTGTTTGTCTCTATACTGTGTGTGTGTGTATACTTGTTTCTGTGTGCGTGTGTATTGTACTGTGTGTTTGTATGTGTGTGTTTACTGTACTGTCTATGTACAGGCTGATGCAGCACCTACAAAAGTTGATTTTTGATTTGTTCTGAACCACAAGCTTATTGTTGAAGTGTGCAAGTCCCCGTTGTCCTAGTGAAACGGATCTTTTGGCAGTTGAGCATTCTCCGGCGTCAGCCCGATCCTTTATGAGTCTGGCCCAGGCTAATGCCCATGGGTGTAGCGTGGGTCGTTAAAACTGAAGTACCAGCTGCTCGTAGTGTCCTTTCCACTGATATCATTCGGACCTTATGTCATGCTCCAGGAATGAGGCCTCCTGCATGCTCAGGAGAGCTGTTCTTCACCGTGCATCGCACCCTCTGCTCTTATATGCGAGGATGTGGGAATTTCTGAAAACACTTTGCCCATCAATTAATCTCATTATTTGCCTCAAAATGTACTGCCTTTCAGTCTGTACTGCCTGTCTGTCTGTACTACCTTTCAGTCTGTACTGCTTTTTTTTGACTGTGCTGCTTTTCAGTCTGTATTGCGTTTTACACTGTATTACTGTGCAGCTCAGTCAGTCTGCAGCCGTCCGAAAGCTCGAAGCCTTTTATAAGTTTCTTCCATCTTGAAATAGTCCAGCATTATTTTTTGAAGGTTTATGTTTTTAATGAAATCACTTTTGTGAAAAAAAAACAAGAACCTTACCTAATGCCATTTGGTATAGCAGTCATAAAATAATAAATTTTGAAAGACTGTTTAATAGGTCCAAAATAATTGATGGCTAAGATGTCTGAACATGACTTTATCAGCACAGAACTTACTTTAATGAACAAATATAAATATAAAAATGTATTAAAGCCTGGAGCACATGGCTATCAGAAAGCAAAAACTGCTTACACAACACAGTGAGGAAAAAAAATATGGCATATCAGAGCAATGAAAGCTAGTCCAAGCTTTAATGCATTCCCAAAGAATTACCCTGTTTCAATCTAATAACTTCAGCAATAACATTTGAATTAAGTGGAATAAATCATTCAAAACACCACACACATGCGCACGGGTTCGCGCAAGCACATGCACTGCAGGTTTGCTTTGCGTAAGCCGTCACATCCTGATTGGAAGAATGCTATTTCCCTCTCTGTGGTCTGTTAATCCCCGTCTTTTATGTGAACAGTGTGTTTGTGGGAGAGAGTAATGCACCATGCTCCTCTCAGCACTGCTCTACACACTACTTCTGTCTGCTTCTTTTGTGTCTCCCAGTTGCTTCTAAGATTTCCATACTGTTCCCTCCCAGGCTGTCGGCGTAAATCCGTTTCTGTTTCCGGGTTCCAGTTTTATACTGCTACCTGTTGGACAGTCAGGATTACACATGAGCTGTTATTTGTTTGTTTACGGCCCTACTCAAACATACCACTTAGTGTAGAGATTTTTCGGTGATAACTTCAGCCTTCTTCTTGTGGTTGGTACATTTAATTTAAGAATATTTGACACTGATGCATTTAGTTTGCTTTTCATTTAGTTCACCTTTAATTTACTTTTTTGGATCTTGACTTCAGTGCTTTGATATATTTCATTTATTTTTGATTATTTCACTGGACAATGATTTTTGTTTCTGGATGAAAATGCACACATATTAAATAAATGTAATCCATCTATAGTAATTGAACAATGAGTCAGTCTAACAAGCAAAACTGGGATATTGGCACAAAACATTGTTTAACTGCTGTAGTCATAGTGAAAGTCTGAGTTTATTACATCACGGTCTTCCTTCAGCCATTTCCACTCCTAACCCATAGGCTGCCGTGTGTTTGTGCTGTGCTTGGTATGCTTGTGTGACCAGGTGAAGGTGGCTAACGAGGTGACCACAGGCAGTGGACCCAATAAGAAAGTAGCCAAGCGTGCAGCAGCTGAAGCCATGCTACTGCAGTTGGGCTTCAAGGCCTCCGTCCCCCTGCAGAGCCCACCAGACAAGGTGCAGGACTACAGCACATGCACTCTCCACAGAGCTGGGACTATATACACACACACACATACATACACACACATAAACAAACACACACACACAAAAAATCTCACACATTCACAAACACACACAAAAATGCACGTGCACACACAAACTCTCCACATAGTTAGGGCCACAAATGTTATGATGGAAATTTTGCGGAATTGGTCTAATATTTTATATTCAGTCAGAAAGTGCAACTCTGACTGCACACACACTCTTCATGTAGGTATGAGGACTGTAGTCTTCCCACACACACATGCAAGCACATGCACACACATGTTCTCCATATAGCGTTGGTTGAATTGTGTATGTTAGCAATTACATGTTTGCATACATGTTGATATTTGCCTGTGGATCTTTTTTTTTTTTTTTTTACATTATACAACTGCCAATATTTGCCTACTTTGTACATCCTGTCTAAATTTCAATCAGATTTAGTATAAAAACCTGCTCGGTGTGTGTGTGTGTTTGTTTTGATGCAATTTAGTTTTTTATACTCCCTCTTTCGACGCAGGTCCATCACAATTTTGTTGCCATGTGGCTCAATCTAGTGCCGATGGTCTCTGTCTGATGGGATCAGTCTAGAGCAATTTGTCTGACATGCATGAAAGTGGTTACCTTGACTGACACTCTCACATTTTCCTTCTATATCTCTCTCCCTCCTTCTCTCTCTCTCTGCTCTTCTTCCTGCATGTCTCCCTACATTAGCCACAAATGGATAACAAAGGCTGGAATGGACAAAGGGCAGCCTTCCCTGAAGCTCCTAGTAACAGTAAGTGTTTTTCGCCGTCACTCTTGAGATGCTATGCTGGTTAATCTATGTTAATCTATGTTAATCTCTGTTCAGTCACATGACGAAGATGTGGAGAGTCTGTAGATTTGCTCTGTTCACACAGGCTTATATGACATATACACACACACACACACATATATACACACACACACACACACACACACACACACACATATATATATATATATATATATATATATATATATATATATATATATATATATATATATATATATATACACAGACACACATACACACACACACTTTAAAGCTGTCTGTACAAACTTTACTATTTCAGTACAATTAAAACATTAAAAAAGTATCTACGTTGAAAAATTAGGACATTTACATGTTATTGTTAAAGTGACAACCTTTAAACATAAGTATTTAACATAGGATTACATTTTTTTGTTTTTGTTTTTGTTGTGTGTGTGTCTCAAAAAAAATAAACATACAGTACCAGTCAAAAGTTTGGATACATTTGCTCTTTGTTAATTCTTAGTATTTTGTGCATCTTAGAAAAACAGTGAAGGTATCAAATGAAATAACATAGATGTGATTATGCTGTGATAAATAAGTAGCCTTAGATTCTCTTAGATTTTAGATTCTTCAAAGTCACCTGCCTTTGTCTTGCTGTTGTCTTAACCAACTTCATGAAGCACCACCTATGATTCTCACATGGCGAATACTTGTAGGCTGAGGGACTGCATTTAGTCATTAATGAGTTCACATAACGGATCCCATCAACGCAAACTGAGCTACAATCAGCAGTATAAAAGAAAGCCAGTGTGATCTGGGAGGTCTGGGTTTAACTACAGCCATGTGTACCTCACGCAAATTGCTTTTTGATGCATCTCTGTTCTGCATCAGATGTTTTCCAGTATCTGTCAGGGACATTCTCAGAAACAGCACATGCACTGAACATAGTGTGAGCTGATGAAACTTGTTTGTTTACTTTACAAGTGCCATTCAAATGGAAACATTCATTAGACCATGTCTAATCCTCAGTTACAGAGACAAAGACTAACACACACACACAAACAATCGTGCACAAATGTACAAACATGCACCAAACACAGCACGGAAAGCTGTTAGTTGCAGTTTTAGAACTGTGGACTTGAGTACATGGAATGAGTCTCCTCTCTCCCTTTCTCCTCTCCCATCTGCTCATCTCCTCTACTCTTCTCACCCTTTCTTTTTTTTAGTTTCCTCTCTTCTCCCCTCTTCACTCCCCTCCCTCTGCTTTCCTTTCCTATTACTGGGCCTACACTGGGGAAACATTTTTGGCTGTGGTAAAACCCTGGAAAAAAGCCATTTTTCAGCTCCAGCTTATCTCAGTGCTGTTGTTAGACACTATCTATCTCCAGACCCTCTCTATAAACTTTCCCCACCAGAGAGCTTTTAATGTCAGAATAATGCCCACAAATTTACAGTCTCTGAACATTGCAGCATCTTTGGAGGGCGCTGACACGTTCCAGAGCAGATCCGTGTCAGTGGCCTGAAGTTCTGCGTTCCTTCTCTACTTCTTAAGCGCCAAGATTCTCCCAGGACCTACCATGTGTTCTTAGCACACAGGAAACTTGATGTAGGTTAAAGGCATCAAGAGTGGCAGCCTGTCAGGGCATCTGGGTGCTGGGTTTAGTCTCAACAGCTCACCTCTGTGGTCCTCTGTGGAAAGAGACGGATATTTTGTGTGTCTGAGAATGTGTCAGTATGTTAATGTTTAGGAACCACATGCATTACTTCATCACATTGATTTACAGTTGCAAGAAGTGTGTGTCTTATCTGTTTTAAATCAGAATCTTGGCTGTACACTTGTTCTCCTTGACTGTGCCATTCTCAAACACCTCATTACACTGGGCAGATATACTTATATTGAGCATTTATGTATTTTGTTTTCTTGTTTTTTCACTGATGTAATCCTGGCTAACACCACTGTTTTATTTTCATTTTTAAAATTTATTTATTATGTGTTTCGTTTTGGAGGGGTTGCATGATGTGGTGCATTTTGGTGCATTATGGTTTCATTCCTTAGTTGTTTCTTGTCACTAAACTTTTAGAGCTCTAATCTCGAGGCTGTGCTTGGGTGTCAAAGCTGCCTGATGCTGCATTTTACTAATGCCGTGGTAAATTTGTTAATTTGGTGGACAAAAATAAGTGTGACAGGGTGGGTGGTTTGGCACAACCGGGGGATGTGACATTTAATATTCGCCGATGCTATTGGAGTTTTGAACCTTCTTGCACTACTGCCTCCACAGACCTGCTCCTGGAACAAACACAAGTGCAACATGGCACTTTTCTCACTTCACCAGGCACATACAGTTGTCTACAATTTCTCACAATGGGATTTTGCTCACAAACATCAACCCACTAAAAACAATTATCTACTGTTTTAAATTATTGTAATAATTAAGTGATTGAAACTTTTTTTTAAGGAAAAACAACTCTATTGCAACTATGAAAAAAGAATCAGACAGTTATCATGTCATTAAGCACAGAAAAATATAGAATGTAGTCATGTCAATTATGTAACTATTAATTCCATCCTCTTCACAGTGAACTATTATTCTAATAAAACAATATAACAATAACAATAATCATAGTTGTAGTTGTATTATCATTAATATATCACACTATATATTTTGGCGTAACAACTCTGTCAGTATTCCCTAAGAAGTATGTCTGTTTCCTCACCTGTGAAATGTGTTTTGACGCTGCCGTTTCTGAACACATACTTGCTGCCATTACAACTGCACTGTCTCCTGTTCACACTCTAAAGGGTACGAGAGGAGTTAATCTGATTGGATGTTGCGGCGGCATGCCTAACCACACCTGCTGATTTGTGTATGCAGTCTAACCACACCTGCTGATCGTGTATTCATAATCACTATAATCCATATGTCATAATCTGGCCTCTGTTTGTAATTTGGTGCCTCTGCCACCAGTCATGAAAATAGCAAACAACATTTCTGCCATGCCCACACACATCTGCACTGCGATCGTGTGCCTTATTTCTACGCTTGCACTGTGTCCATAAAAATAGAGCCCTTAAAATGTGATACATGTGAGTCTCACTGAAATGTCCTCTGGAGACTCCTGACGTGTGTGTGTGTGTGTGTGTGTGTGTGTGTGTGTGTGTGTGTGTGTGTGTGTGTGTGTGTGTGTGTGTGTGTGTGTGTGTGTGTGCGCCATCTTCAGCACAAAAAAGCAGCATAGACAAACTGCAGAATCTAGACAAAGTCCAATGTTCTCAGCCAGTCTGCTTATGTAAAATCTCAGTTAGATCAGGTGTTAGTCCTGTTGAGTTGAGTTGCATTGCATTGTGTTGTTGCGTTGGGTTGTCTTGCATTGCTTTGTGTTGCGTTGTGTTGTGTCCCAGCAGCCTCTCTGGTGGTGTTCAAAATGTGTGCAGTGCAGCAAGCACAAACAGGAATTACCACTGATGAACAGCTGCAGAAGTCACATCCTCACTCCTCCTGTGCAGCTTTAAACAGATCCAGTACTGGAGTGAAAGTGCAAATATTCTTGATTAAAACATTACTCAAGTAAAAGTCGTCCTTCATTTATATTTCTATATAAGCCACCTTGGTTTTTTTGAAAGGTGCTATATTACTTCTTATTCTTATATTTCTACAGTTAAAATCACATTAAAAATAGATAAGCAAAATTTCCTCAAACTGGTTACATTTTCAATTATGTATTACTGATGATGAAGACCAATGGTCCAATTCACCACACAGCATTTTTCAAGCACCACCACAACGAGCCTTACACTAACCCTCCACCAACCCTATAGCTGTATGCCTTAGCCTAAACCCCCTCAAACCCTACAGCTACATGCCTTACCCTAACCCACCTCTAACTCTAACTGCCTTCTGACTTCTGTATGGGTGGAACAGGACAAACTGTTCAGTCAATTCATAGGTGCACAGTGCTATTATACGTTTGTTTAAAATGCATCATATTTTTTAGATTTTTAAAAAACAATTCCAGGAGTGACGAGACATGCTGCTGAAAGTAGTGGAGTCAAATGCAGGATAATTAGAAGTTGTACGGTGTAAAAATAGGCTCCCAAAATGCAAGTGCATTTTAATATAAATAAATAATTCATATAAAAGCTGTATTTTGTTACGGTTGTTGTTCCTGACAGCCTAGAAACAACATAAATTAAAAATATTATTAAATGTGTACATAGACTGGAGTTTGCCTAGGGTCCTGCATGATGCGTTTTAGTGTAATGTGAGGACTTGGTCAACAGGGCTATATCCTCCCTCACGGAGCTTGCATACTTTCTCATTTGGGATTCCATGGAATTAGAAACAAATGGGATTTCACATTTTGACATCACATTCTTTTCTGTGGGGTGTATTGTGTCAGCACAGTATTGTGTCAGCATCCTGAATTGTATGTTGATGCAATGACCTTATCATTGGCTCTGTAGCAATTTTTTCAACAACTTAATATGTATAAATGTAGTAAACAGGATGCTGATGTTTCAGCAAATTCTGGCTGTCTGTCTGACTGTCTGCAAGATCATTTAAAACTTTTAATTGACATTTTTCCTTGCTAACCCAAACATAGTCTTCTCTTTCTCACTCGTGCACATGCACACATGTGCATGCGTGCGCACACACACACACACATACATATATACATATACACACACAGAACTACATCTCTTGCTACTGATTGACATGAGATTGTGTGCTAACACCGGTGTGCAGTAAAAATTCTTCTGTTTCTCTTTGTCCCTCAGCACAGAAGGGAATTCTCCATCTCTCTCCAGACATGTACCAGGAGATGGAGGCCAGCAGGAATAAGGGAGGCCCGGGAGCCTCTGTCAGCTACCTAAGCCCTAAAGACCTCAGCCAAGTCGGAGGCCCCTACTACAGCACTGCAGTGGGCAGCACAGCTACTATCGCCCGGGAGCTCCTGCTAGGGGGGAGCTCGCCCACGGCTGAGACCCTGAAGGGCAAAGTGCCCATTCTGGCCTGCGGCTCAGTACACCCTACCCAGCAGCTAGAGTACCTGGCCCGCATTCAGGGCTTTCAGGTAAGGGCTTTCTCTCTCTCTCTCTCTCTCTCTCTCTGTCTTGTGTGTGTGTCACTCCCTCTCTGTCTGTCTCTCTCTCTCTCTCTCTCTCTCTCTCTCTTGCCCTCTCTCTCTCTCTGTCTGTTTGTCTCTCTATTTTTTGCTACCCTCAAATCCAAGCACTGCCAGGTAGGCTGTTTCTCAGGTTTCATTGTGTTTGTGTTCATTAATTTATTTTTATTTTATTTTTTATTGTACATAGTGCATTATTAGTTCCAACCACAAAATCTGATTGGTTGAGAAGCATTCTAATTATATTTATTTGCACAGGGTTTTCATACCAAACACATACAGACGCATTAATTTGTTATTTGTGTTTCAAACTAACTTTACTTGGTAGTGCTATATAAACCATATGCTTTTTGTACTATGTTAGGCAGGCAACTGTTCCTGTTGCATTGCAACAAATTATTTGTTATGGAACTTCTTTTTGGCAGAAGGAATTGCCAATATTGAAACATATAACACTTTGTTTTGGGCTCTTATTTTGTAGAACTGTTGTATAATAGTAATAGAACACTGAAAGCCATGTGTTGGTGAATAACATCATTCCTTTCAGCTCATGTCTGTGACCAAATTGTATCCATGATGTTCTTCACACGCTCACTCTCTCGTGTTCTGGTGCTTAACAGTTTTTACTGAAGGCTGATTAGGAACCACAAAGGAAGAATTTAATTGTGAAGTGCCACTGCCTGTTTCTTGTACATATGACAAAGACTTGATCTATATCTCCAACCACATTAATTAAAGAAAAACCATGTTTGTGTCTGAAAACAGCCTATGTGTGCCTCACTCTTGGCAAGGCCTACTTATTTAACACCAGATGTCTTCTTTTATTTATAAATGATTGGGAAAACCATTTTCTCTTAAGCTACTAAAGTAAACTTTTAATAAAGCATTTTGTTTTTGCTCTGGGCCTTCCTGTGGCCTGAGCGTTGTGTAGCAGCCAGCCGTAAATACCAGCAGAGCCAGTGGAATCCACTGGAAGAAGGGTGTGCTTTGGTGGCTGTAAACGAGAACCTCATTCAGCTCTCAAGGTTATTCTTCCTGAACGGTTCTTGCTGTAGAGTTTTCAAATAGGAGTCACTGTTGCAAGTACTTACACCCCTGCGGGCTTCAGACCTTAGCTAAAGTTCTGACAATAATTCAACCAGAAATATTCATTTGTAATCAATCATAATCATCCAGTCACCAGGGGCAACTATACTGTAGTCTACATAATTTAAGTTTCTTTTATAACACCCTTGCTAATACAATGAACCACTTCTGTGAAATTTTCTTGCACTCACAGCAAAATTTTTTTTACACTTGAGAGACCAGTGTAATGTTCACAACATTATCAGTGCTACATCTAGCCTCTGTTAGCTGTGTGTCTAGCACGTGCCTAGTATTGTACACTTTGTGACACAGCTCAGCCATCTGCACAGCCATTCTGTATCCCTGCATCCACAGTTAGCCAAGATAGGGAACAGGGTTATACACCGGTTCTCTGGTCTGCAAAAGGTTTGTAGAGAAAAAGTAAATGAATGACTGTGAGTGAAAGTAAGAATAAAACAAACAAATAAAAGGGGAGTGTGTGTTACAGGAGAGGAGGTAAAAAAAAAGTCAAAAAGGAAAAATTAAACTACACATTAAACAGATTTTATTAAGGCTACTTTAAAAAAAAAAAATTCCTTTTTGGGATTTTTCTCCAATCCCCTGCCCTCCAGTCATCTCCCATCACACAACAGCTGCCAACCAGAGAGGTGTTCATTTGTCTCCTCCAAGGACTCATCAGGGGGTGAAGAAACACACACGGAGGATAGCGCCATCCACCCCCTTGTTTTTTGTTTCTACACTATTTTTGTTGGTTATTTCTGATGTTTGTTTGTTTTTTTTTTTCTTGACTGACAAGTCTTGACTAATGACAAGTATTTCTGGATGTATACAAGTTGGAATAATCATTCTGCCTGGTTAGCCTAGAGACATGCCACAAACCTTAACCACTTCTCTCAAAAGGTTAATCTCTGCAGAATGTAATGCGCAATGACATGGAATCAAAGAAAGTGGTATTTGTCATTTTCTTGCAACTTAACACTGCTTACCATGCAAACTTTTGTGCAACTTTCACTGCTTAACAGCAGTGTCCTAACCACTAAGATGCAATTAGATTTGCTTTTTAAGTACTTCACATTACCTCCATAATCCCACATATTACTCAGATAGTCTCCATAATTTTGCCCCCACTATTGCGCTTGACAACATTTCTATCAAATGCACCCAAAGATCAGGCAACAGGAACCCTGCAACAGGAGCCATACCGACCCCTGTCTGGGCCCCTGGTTTGGGGGTGTGTGGGAGGGGTGGGTTTGGGCGGAGGGGGCAGTAGAGGGAGAGACCAGGGCTGCTGAGGGGGAAGTGGGTAGTGAAGGCAATCTCTGTGGGAACGCCGTGTTGGTGGAGTACATCAGGTGCACATCATAAAGGGCCTTTTGTGGTGAGTGTGTGTGCTGTGGAATAGAGCTGGGGGCAGTGGAGAGCATCAGGTAGAGTTCATAAAGCCCACCCCCTACCCCCCAATAATTCATACCGGTTTTCAGTCACAGTCTTCATTTCTGTGCATTGCAGCTGTGTATGCAGTGATGATGGTAATAAACTCTTCCCTCAGTTCGGAAAGTTCCTGATAACTAATCATCTGAGGATTTCTTCCCATTCTCTTTCACTCTGCCTCTTTCTCTCTGTAGCCATAGGTTTCAGGGTGTACTGTTTGTGTCTTCCTTTCTGTCTTCATGTGTTTGACACTTTCTGTGGGTGGATGAGAAGGAGGCTGATGGGAACAGTGTCATTTTTCATCTTGACAGAGCAGCTCTCTGATCCTGCCTGTTACCGTTCAGCATCTATATGCCAACTGCCCGACGTGTCTAAAATTAATCACCCTGATTCACAGATGACTGAGGCAGTCACGCATGCCTCCTTTTCATCACAGCTATTATATGCAACCTTATTCATGACAGCCTATACAGAAATTTGGAGTTATATTGGCATTAATATCCACATGTGATCACTAGTCATTAAACTGAAATTGTTTTTATTCATTTATTTATTCTGTCCTTTCTGCACTGCCCACCTGTTTCCATAGTTACTGTACCACAAGGCCATCTATAATGGCGAAGCACTGACTGATCACTACATGCAGTATAATCATTGGGACGCCTTGTTTAAATAACAGCGGTGCAGTGATAGTTTCATCAAAAGTGCTCAGTGCTTAAATTAAGATGAAAGATTTCTTTTATTAGGTAATTAGTATGAGTCTCAATATGACTCACGGCACTCTGCTTTAAGCTATTAATGAACTTCAATTGGTAATATGCCTAAAATAAATTTAGGTCAAATGTAAGAATAGCTGTTTAATCAGCAAAATGAGGTGTCTGTATAATGGCTATAACAGGTGCAGTATCCACTGCAGTGGTGAAGGCCATATTTGGTTAGAAAACCTGATGGCCTCTAACTAGCCTGAAGAAATAAGATCCTGTGTATTAGTTTAGAATTATCAACTACACCCAGACGTTCTAGTTCATTTGTGATTATTAACATATTTGCATATGTAGTTCCAGTGAAATTTTGAAAGACTGGCACCTGAAATGTGAATCTTGAGCAAACTCACCAAACAATGAATGAATTTGGTGCATTATAATTCCCACACACCACTAAAAAAAATGTAGGTCATGTGAGATCTTTAATTAGATAAACAGGATCACAGTGCAGACGTTTTGGTCACTAATGACCTTCCTCAGTGTGTGACACTAGAAATGGGTATGTTTTCAGTGTTTACGGTGTTGAGAGAATTTTGAATTGAACCTCTGTGTGTCTCTCGGGTCAACACATCAGACATTTCAGTATGAAATTTCCACTCTGTACCTTTACGAGTAATAACTGAGGTTCTAGGAAGAAGTGGACTGAATGCAACTAAGACTGAATATGACTGCATGATTAACTAGGAAAAGGTATCCAGCTGTGTTTGAATTACTTCTTCATTGCAATGTCAGAAATCTCACTTTAACGAAAGTAGAGCCTATTGGTCGATGTATGTTTATACCATCTGGACCAGAACATATTTCTCATGTGGCAGTTTGTTCTCTTGCCTTCTTTCTATCCTCTGCTTCCTCCTCTTGCCCGTGTGAAAACCACTTCAAACAGCCTTGGCAGTGTCTAGCGCTCAGCTTAGCTTCTCTGTGGGCTCATGCACTATGTCAACATCAAACACATCATCTGTTCAACCTTCAAAGAGTGGAGGTGTTTGTTTCCATCTCATCTCCCCCTTTCTCCCTTCCTGGACCTGCTGTTTTTGCTGGAGTTTACATTAGCAAACACACACTGGTCATGAGTTAGATTTTTTTTTTTTTTTTGCTGCTTTTTGAAGGCATCTAGCTGTCAAGGAAACGAGTGCAGTTGTTGGGGCAGTCCTGGCATTGTGTTGGCCCTCTGACGTATGAGCAGAAACCTGAGTGATATTACATCACAGTCAAGTCCATTAGGAGAACATTAAATCAGGCACCTTCACAAACAGCTTCAGAAAATGGACACAGAGTGTTTTTTGGACACTGATGATACACTACCAAACCATTGCTGGCGATTACAGGGAATAGTTTTGGTTGGGCTTTTGGGAGACTGTAACTAACTAATTAATTCCAACAACCCACAGAAACTACACTGGCCCCAGATATTCAGTCAGTTTGTCTGATCGCTCACTGGTTGATTTGTTTTCTTTCTTGTTTTAAAGATGTTTACCACATAGTAGGTGAGTAAAATAGCTAAATTACTTTATCAAACTTTATCCACACCATTTTGCTATTAACAATGTCCTTAAACGTAGAGTATAATGTATGATATTTTTAACATTTCAGAACTGCATACAGGATGACAGATGAGTTGCTTGAGAATCAGCATGGCTGAAGCTTCTTTTATGTTTTAGTCTGTAGGCCCATTCAGTTTAATCTACTGCAATTACTTTACTTGTATTCATGTTTATTGCTTAGTTTTAAGGGAATCTCTCTCTTTTTTTTTTTTTACTCATTTGAGATCCTGGAAAAAGGAGGATTGAGTTGGAAGTGTGAGAGCGTGCCTGCATGGACTTCGTTCGGATTGAGTCTGAGCTCATTTATGCATCCTGGAAATTCGAATGCTTTTGTACAATTGCTACAGCTCTTGTACACAGTGCATGTGATTAGAACATTGCATCAGTAGTTTTGATGCATCTTAGCATATTCAGCCATATAAGGCAGCTACAGTACATGGTGCAGATGATCTCATCCAGTGTATTAAAACCCAGGACTGTTTTTTACTTTGTAATGTTGTAATATTATTTCACTCAATAAACTCAGAGGTTAAACCCTCAGAAAAAGGCTATAAAGACAATACATGACAAACATACAAAACATAACACTGAAAATACAGGACAAGATTTTAAAAATGAAGCTCAAGTCTCATGGTAATGGTTAAAATTTCAGTTTTAGGAGAATAAGAGATTAACAAGTGGGCCTTCAGCATGTAGCACCTTACTGGAACAGTTTAGGTCCATATTTGCATGTGAGGGTGTGGGGTACTCAGTGGGGGGAAGAAAAACAGTTTCAGTCATTTCTGTGGCACATGTGAAGCTCAGCTAGCTGAACACCAGCCGTATCAGACCAGTGTCAAGTCATGAAAATCAAACCTGTTTAAAAATGTTATGGACATGAAGAATTTTAGGCTATTTTATTTATATAACATGTTTCATACACTAGGCAGTTCAGTGTGCTTTACAGATTAAAGAGTAAAAGATATAAATAATTTAAATAGAAAAGATAATTTAGAAAAAACCTGGAGCATTCTTGTCCCTAGAAACAGCAACACAGTCACACTGGCACGTAATTGTGGACCCCATATGCACCCCATGTGGACCTTGTGTGCACCCCGTGTGCACCCCATGTGGACTCCATGCAGCCTTGCAGACCAGACAGCCTTATCCATGCAACTGTTTAAACTTTGTATACATCATGTTTAAAACCATACATCCATTAGAACAGTTTAAACCCATACATCCATTAGAACAGTTTAAACCCATACATCCATTAGAACAGTTTAAACCCATACATCCATTAGAACAGTTTAAACCCATACATCCACTAGAGCAGTTTAAACCCATACATCCACTAGAGCAGTTCAAACCCATACATCCATTAGAACAGTTTAAACCCATACATCCACTAGAGCAGTTCAAACCCATACATCCACTAGAGCAGTTCAAACCCATATATTCACTAGAGCAGTTCAAACCCATACATCCACTAGAACAATTAAAACCCATACATCCACTAGAGCAGTTCAAATATGTGTTAGAATAGATAAAACCCATATAGCCAATGGCACAGAGTAACCTCATATATACATCATCACAGACTATCCTTATATATACATTAGTACAGCCTTAGCTCATATACAATAGCTCAGAGTAACCTCACTAGTTTAGTAGCAATTATTGCTATGTCCTGTTGATGTTTTGGCATAGTTTGTTAGCTACCTATGTTTATAATTAGCTATTTATAAATCTAATTACCTCTCAGTTTATCATAATTCTTTGTCTTGTTGTTTTTGTAGTTTTTTGTTTTAGCATTTTTTTTTTTTTTTTTTGCCTTTTGTCCAGATGAAACTACTTTGGGTTTACATTGTGTACTTTGTTTCAAAGAAAACTCTTAAGATCCGAAGTCATTTGAGGCTTAACTACAGGAGATTTGCTGGGTTGAAATCAGCAGTATTAGTCAGTTATAGAAAATCTTTCACTGGTTAGCGTCAAAAGTTCAGTTTTAGATAAGAGATATAAATGCTGTGTCATGTGATTTCTGACTTTGTAAAGAGATGGACAGTTGCTGCAGTGGTCTTTTCTGAGGACAACTTTATCTGTGATCATTTCGCTTCCGCAGTGGTAAATATTACTACAGCCAATCACTGGCCGTTTTAGTGTAGGTGTGCTGAATGCTTTAGGAAATCTGACCCAAGTCACTAACAAACAAATGCTGGTGTGATCAGAAAAGCAGTAAATCACATGAGTTAAGGCCTTAACTTTCTACTTTACACAGCGTGATCATTTGGCCATCCTCATTATGTGTGACTGGCCTGTTGGCCTTCCAGTGCTTCTGATGTATGGTGTGTCAATGGGCCTCCAATTCCCATGATTCACTGAGCTTGCTGGAAGGCTGCCACATGTTGGGCAGTAGTTGGGTAAAACAGCTCAGAAGTAATGAACCAGAGGACTGGTAATCAAACATGTGGTTCTGTGACATGGTGATTGTGCAATAATTCACACCACTGAGCACAGGCTTTTATGCTTCCTTAATGATCTAGCACGCTGCCTGGGTCCATAGAGGGTGATTTGCCTGCTCCCCCATGGCCCGCTCAGTGGGAGTGAACCAGTGAGGCTGAAACGAAACGCCAGCTGGTAAAATACAAGCTCTCAGAGGCCTACCCACCACAAAATACAGCTCCTGGACATGAGAGGGAGAGAAGATTTAGGGTGTGATTTAAACATTAAATAATTTGGTGCTCTTACTGTTATTTTCAGGGATTTCAGACTGACATGCAAGTGACAAGTAAGTTGTATTAATGTTTGTCAGACTGTGGTTTATCAAAGATGTAATCGTATGTACAAAAGGCATGCTGCTAGTAAGAGGCACGGGTTGTATTATACTAAATAATTACAATTACCAGCTCTAACCAATTAGGATTTTCCCTACCAAATGTAGCAGTTGTCATACCTATGTCAGGCCTTTACGTGAAGGCATTTGAATGGAATACACAGTAAGATAAGTTAAAACTGTGCTGAACATTGTGACTGGTCTCTTCAGGGCAGGAAAGGATCATGAACCTTGTAGTGATTTGTTTCAACACGAAAAATAGCAAGTACAAATGACATCTAATCTTTGCAGTACAGATAATGTTGTACAGAATCTTAAATCTGACTTAATTGAAATGAGAAACTTAAGCAGGTTTCGTCTCTAACCATTGTACTTAACAACAGAAAACAGAACAAGTGTTCCCGACATGTTCATAACACAAGTCATTTTCATTATATGAATATGAGAGTATCACTGTAGTGAATATGTTGATCATACCTGCTACCAGTTTATCAAGTTTATGTGGTGCTGGGGCAGAATTGAAAATTTGATAGGAACTGTATTTCATTATATTTTTTTTATTTTTATGAACAAAATTATGAAACATCTTGCTTATCATTCTCGCAAATGTTATAAATACAAATACTACAATTCTTTCCTCATGAACTCTCTCGCTCACTCTGTCAAACACTCTCTCTTTCCCCAATGTGGTTTTAGGTCAGCCATGAAATGATCAAAAAGTGCCTACAGGGGCAACGTTGGATACTTTTCAAACACACACACACACACACACACACACACACACACACCCTCTTCACGATGTGGTTGAGTAGTTTGCAGTGTCCTCACATGACCCAGAGAATCAAAGCTGGGCCAAATCGTTCCTTAGAAGCACCATATAATAACACTCATTGTGAGCATAGTTAAGAAAGTACATTTTATTACTGTTTCACAGTGATTAGATTTCATTATGAAACCAATACATTTTTCCAAACATAACGTAAATGAAATATTTGCAGGTTGTTGTGAGCAGTACCGTCATGATTTGGTTTTTCAACCAAAGCCAGTATGTAGTGTAAACATCTTCTAATCTGTCTTTTGTTCTTATTTTGCATCTCATGTCCTGTGTAGGTGCAGTACACAGATAGGCAGACAGACAAAGATTTCCTGACCTATCTCACCCTGTCACCTGTACACATGACGTTTAGTGGCAGTGCCAACTCCATCCAAGCCAGCCATGACCAGGTAGGTACTCTACGCCAAACACTAATGCGGTAAAATGCTCCACACTATTTGGAAAGAAAGAAAAAAATAAAATTATATATATATATATATATATATATATATATATATATATATATATATATATATATATATATAATTATTATTATTACTTTATTATTAAGCAGGACCAGTCTGTTTTTTATGTTTAATTGAATTAAAAATGCAATTATATTTAATTAAAATAAGTAAAATATGGGTTCAACCTGGACAAGTCTGACCTCCATTTAATTTAGTTAAACATTTTAAGTGATAGAACTAAAATTATGTAGTGAAGTGAAAGATAACAATAGGTTTTTATTAGAGGTGGGTAGTAATGCGATACATTTACTCTGTTACGTTTACTTAAGTAACTTTTTGAAGGAATGGTCCCTTTCCGAATTTTTATACTTTATACTTTTTCTCAATTACATTTGTGAAGTAAAAAATGTACTTTAACTTTTAATTCATCAGCGTTCCTCCCATTACATTTTAAAACAACTTTTACATTTTGCATGTTTTGCCACAACCTGTCTAGTGTGGGTTAGTGAAATCCCTAAAGATGATCACTGAGTGAAATCTCTAAAGATATCTGGGTGCCACCGTATTACGTCAGTTAAACAACTGGACAATAGACATAATGAGCAGAGAACAGGCACATTTTCTGGCCTGGGACTCGCCATATACCCTTGCAAATATCCTTTTCTTTAAGACTCACATATCTGTGTGTGAAATTGGCTCCTAATGTCTTTTAATTATTAATATGAAAGTACAGTGTGGTCCAATGTCAATGATATTCTAAGAAAAATGGCTAGCCAACTAACCTACATAGCTATAAACTATAAGCAGCAGAAAAATAAATGCAGCAGCTGAACTGAACTCATGGCCTGTAGGAATGCATACCCTATATTCAGGCATATTTTCAAGATTCTAAAATTAAGGATTCTTATATTTATATTTCTTTCGATCACATTCTTTCAATCGCAGTTGTTAGCTAGGCAAAGTAGCTAGCTAGCTAGCCAGCCAGTCTAACTGATTGGTCACCTAATTGTGCCATAAATATAACAAAAAGTAAAATGTTAAGCAAGTGACCTTGGCCAAGAGCTCGGACTATTCCCACAAATTGTACTAATCACAAAGTGAGCACCAAATCCAGTGTGGTATTTGTGATTTATGTTGTATGCACAATAGTTAGCCTATCTATCTATCTATCTATCTATCTATCTATCTATCTATCTATCTATCTATCTATCTATCTATCTATCTATCTATCTATCTATCTATCTATCTATCTATCTATCTATCTATCTATCTATCTATCTATCTATCTATCTATCTATCTATCTCTCGCTCTCTCGCTCTCTCTCTCTCTCTCTCTAATTTTGGCTTCTCTGGTTGTAATAGTGTTTGTGAATTGAAATTTAGACACATTTGTTTTATTATAGTGTCTTGCTACCTTGGTTGCAAGAATTGTATGAAGAGAGATTTGTTTTCTACTTTTAGCTTTAAACCTTAAGCTTTAAAAAGAGATTACAATTAACTGAACAAGATTCAAAAGAAATTGCCATCAAAATTGCAATTAAGTTATCAGAAAATGCCTGGCCATTGTCCTCACTGTTAGTGATAGGAATCATTTAGTTACAACATCAGCATGCCAGACTGCATTTGATTGCTTTTTTATTCGTCTTCTTACTTTGAGTAATTACCACAGAAACGTTCCTCTGATCCGAGCGCGTTTTCGGGACTGAGCGGTATTCCGTAGGGAGCTTATTGTCTGCCTTCATCCATGCAGAAAACCCATTGCTTACATTACCTAATCTAAACATAGCACAGCCTTTGTTCTGCCCTTCAAAGTTCTCCCTTCAATAAAGCCTGCTCTGTAACTGCTAATGGGCCTTTCTGTTGCGAGAGGACACAGCCGCTAAAGCAAAATTAAGGCAATATAGGCCACAGTCTTGTTCTTGCCAAGAGCAGTGGTGCATGACCGCCTGCGGGGGGGGGGCTTTCTTCCCCAGATCCCTTAGTACAGTGGCATTCTGTCGCGAATGGACTGCAGACAATGAGTGCGGAGTGTTTGTGAACAGGAGCAGTCGCTCACACCTGACGCATGGCAGCTTAGCGACAGGCAGTGAGTCGCTGTCATAGCAACACAGTGCTTGTGTGGGTGGGTGGGGCTTCTGGAATAATGTCACCCCAAGGACCCATCATGCTGATGGGGTTAATGCGAATGTCTGCTGGTAACTGCTTGACACTGGTCTCCAACACGGATGTGGGTCCTGAGGGCGATGACTCAGGTTCACATACACTGCAGTGCTGATTGGTTGTAGCACATGTGGGTAGAGCCCTGAGTGCCAGAGGCATTCAGATAGAGGGCTTATCTCTCTAATTAGACGTTGTTAATGTAGTATGTAGGGATGTGATGGGTCCAGTGATAAACATTTCCTGGAGTGTACCAACAGACCGAGCGAGAGCCTGAAAGAGCACTCGCATTTCAATACAAATAATGAGTTTCAGCTGCTAGAAACCTCACCATGAGACATGTCTTGGGTGAGCACGTACTCGCTGTCAAAAAGGTCCATGGCCTGTTGGAGTTTTTCATTGAGTGCTTGAGATTGCCAATCTGAAGGCAGTAGAAGATCAGGCTGTGCACTGTGTAGTGCTTGCCTTTGCATCCTGCTGAAGTGAAGAGTGCAGCTTTAGCTCATGATCTGAGTCCTGGTGAGAGCTGTGCAAATTTGCTTCTTAATATTCACAGCTCTTACCAAATCAGGCTGGATAGGAAGCCATTGCTCTGTAATTTACCGTAGAGAGTGACAGCCCTCCTGATCCAGGCCTTGTGTGTGGCTAGAGGGTCTCCATGCAACAGATGTGCAACTGGCAGCCCCTGTTGAGCCTGTGTCAGCCCAGCCTGTGCCTCCTTCCCAGCACACTTTCATCCTGCCCCTGCTAACCACTCCTAGTGGTCTTCCTCCCCCCTGGATAACATAAAGACAAACCAGACATAACAGACCTGGAGTTTGGTTGTGTTGTTGACCTTGTTGGATTGCACACTCCTCCGAGATAGATTTGTTCTTCTAAAATTTGTTACACGTTTCTTATTTGTTACTGCATCCTTGTCACTGTCAGGGATTGGGTTGTTTTTATGTTTTTCTTAGAGTGTGGTTCTTAAAAATCTTTAGCCATTATTGGCCTTAAAGAGCCTTCAAAGAATCCCTGTTCCAGGGAACTGAAATGACCCAAGGGTGAGTCCACAGCAGAAACAGCCTTGTCCAACTGTGCACAAGGTGTTGCTTATCCAACAGGGAGGTTCTGAAATTGAACATGACGGGGCACATTTGGCTCTGGCTGCTGTGAGAGCACTCTGTGCTCAGCTGGTTACAGCCTTCCCATGAGTCTTTGTCTCCTGTGTCCCTGCTGAGGCCTGGGAATTGTGTAGCCTCATACATCATGGAGAGCTGATGATGTCGACAGGTCTTGAAGTTCTCACGTGAAGATAGAGAATCAGCCATGAGTGTCCAGAAGTTTTTAGATAATGCAAATAGTTTTTTTGCTTGATTTTTCTCACACTAAGTGCTAATATACTTTTTAGTGTATGGGATGGAAAGTGCTGAATTCACTCCTACTGAGCAAATCTAATTTATCTCGGCAGGTATATAAATGTAACTCTCCCAGTTCATTAAACACTAGTGATTTTACTTTGCTTTGACAGTCTGCGGGATTGGAGGGTGGATTAAAAGACCTTGATCTGTGAAGCAAATGTTTGGTTTTGTCAAAACTACCTCAGTGTGGATGCTGAGAAAGTATTAAATGTACCCTGCTGGAATCACTGAAATCTGTTTAATTGATCTTAACTCGAATTCCCCACAAAGCAAACACTTTGTGAACATTTCAGAGCTCTGTTATTTTAATTAAGAGCCATTAGAGACAGCATCAAGTCTTCAGCAGACGTACATTCCTCTTGTCAGAATATGGCACTTTCATTACAACAGCCAGGAGAAATGGATTGTGAGAGTCAGTGCAGACACCTGTTGAGAGGATGGGTGGCTATAGACAGGCTGATTCATAGCAGGGAGTCTTTTGGTCCAGCCTTCAGAGGGTCTCCCACAGGGTGCAGGGCTGTTTGAAGTCTCATCTGGACTGAGCTGTGGACCTTTAGTGCAGCAGGCTGTCTGTGTCATAGGCCCCTGTGTGTGTCTGTGTGTGTGTGTGTGTGTGTGTGTGTGTGTGTGTGTGTGTGTGTGTGTGTGTGTGTGTGTGTGTGTGTGTGTGTGTGTTGGTGTGTGAGAGAGAGAGCTCGACAGCTGTTCACATCTCCTCTCTGTCACACACTGGGCCTTGCATAATGTCTCTGTCACCTCCAACAGCACCTGTAACAAATCCGTTTATGTAAAAGAACAGCCAAAAGATTCTTGCCTAATCTCCACTCTTAGAAGGGAATTATGATTTTTCTTTTTTGAATGGTACTTAATTTAAATCTTTATAAGAAACATGTTCATTTCAGACCACATTTAAAATGGAAATGCTATTAATGAAAATGGACAGTGTTATTAACAGTTGATATCTAAACACGTGAATGTAACTGGGCTCCAGCTGCAGATTGAACGCATTAGGCTTTCTCTATGTCTGCGAGACATGTATAGGAAAAGGCAAAGACACCAGGAGCACGCAGACTCCTCCACCTTTATACCTCCATCTCACACTGGTCATGGTGGAGCACAGTCAATATGTCCACTATCCACTGGGAGATGGTTACATGGAACAGGGAAAGTTCAGTTTGGTACTTCATTTAAGGATGTCTTTTATTATCTTTTTACAAGGCAGTTTGTCTGCAGAATACAGCCACTATATATACACACACACACACACACACACACACCAACAAATATCAACTAATAAATGTGCATGTGCTCATATACAATAAATAACACGAACTCTTACTAAAGCTGCGTTCAGTTAAGAAGAACATGAATAAAACTAATATGAATCAAAAAATAAATGCTAAAAAATTGAGCTAAACTACTGAATGCTTTAAGTACTTAACTATTTTGTTTGCTTGTTTACATTCATTTATTCATTCATACACCATTCATTCCACCAAACAGTCTCCTCTTTAGATACTGAAGAACATGGTGTGCTGATATGTATCTCTTCCCTTTGTGCACCTCCTGTGTGGGATCCTGCGGCCTGTAGCTTTGGACTTTCCCCTGTGCCGACGCCCTGTGGGGGGTACGGCTTTCCACAGCACACATTTGTCAAGTGGTCCCGTGCAGTGGTGAGACCCATTAGCCTGTCTTTGAACGCCGCTGTCTGAAGCATTCCCTCCAGCACCTCCCCTTTGCGCCCATCATTTCAGCAGACTCAGACTCTGCAAAATAAATAAGTGACCAGCACTACACCATCACTCACCCTCACCTGTCCGTCAACTGCTGTACTTAGGAAACGATTTTCAAAGTCAGGCAGACAGGAACGTGGGAAACCTCAAATGAGACCTCAGTGGATTGGGAGGCACGGGTTGGGGGGGTTGGGGGGGGTTGGGGGGGGGTCTCCCCTCACCATACCCCTCACCATACCCCTCACCATACCCCTCAGAGTGCCTAAAGCAGTGATAGCCAAGCCTGACAATCTAAACATGAACTTGCAGATTAAGGGGAACCTGATGACGGCTGAAGTGGCCTCTCCAAACCCAAAGGCTTGGTAATGGGGAAAACAACACGACCACCTATTAAGGCCTGGTTTAGCACAGTCCTTAGGGTCTCATCAGTCTCCAGCACTTAACGGCTCCTCTTCTGAGTTTGGTAAAAAACACTCATCCTTAGAGATGTGCTGGAGCACATTATTCACTTAAGCTGTGATTCAGCACCGCGAAATGTTCAGACTTGTTTGCACCATGCTCCTTGAATTGTGGGTATTAAAATTAAATGGGTTTCATTTTAAACATGTATGCAGCCCTGAATCCAAGATTGTTTCCATCACTGACTTGCAAAAGTCTGAAATAAAGTGCTCATAATAAAAGGGAGACCAGGGTTTTAGGTTTCTTTTTGCATTCAGCCAGCAGACCCTCTCCTCTCATGTTCGTCTGTAAGTGGCGATGACTGTTGCTCTTCCTCGCAGACGAGGGACAAGTACCTTCACTGTGGCTTGGCACATTTTGCCTTTTCCCATTTTTAAGTATTAGCTTAAGTTTTCTTTATCATCTCACACAAAGACATAAAAAAACTCTGTGCAGTGTGAGAACAAATGTTAGCTTTGTCTGCAAATGAATGTGTGAGTGAATGTTAGTGGTTAAATAATTGTTTGAGATCATATCAGCATCACACGCATTATTAAACGCTTACTACACAATGCGACTCTTCGCTCACCTGCTCCAACACTGATAGGTGTTACATTCATTAGCACCAAGGTGCCAACAGGGCTTGGTGCTTATCCAGCGGCCCTTGATCAGTGATCTTATGAGGCGTGTCTTCACTGTTTGTTTACACTGCTGAGTGAGTGCTGATTAATGACTGACCATTTACAGTCTAGAACCGTTTTTTTGCAAAGTGAAGATTTAGATTGTAGGGTGTAGGTTTAGATTGGATGGTACAGGTTTGGAATGGAGGCTGTAGATTTGGATTGGAGGATGTAGTTTTGGATTGCAGGGTGTAGGTTTGGTTGAGGCAGTTTTTCACAATTAGTTGTCAAATCTAGTTAAGTGCTAATGTTAGCTCTATCCTGATCCTTGGATGCACATTTATATTTAAAAGCTTTTGTTTGGGTCTTGTTTACTGTTTGTCTTATGTTTTGTATTGTTTTTTCATTTACTACATATTGGCACATGGTATTCTAGTATGAAACATATTTCTGTCAGTATTTCTATACATAAAAACAATTGAATAAGGTCATCCCTCACTCTTTTCTCAGGTTGAGCTTTTAGCAGCTACTCAATGTCACACTCAGTACTGTGAATCACAGAAGTAGTGTCTGATTCTGCTGTATAGATCCCTATCTGATCGAAGAGTAAACTGTAGGCAGGAACAAACACATTTGCAGATGTGAGTCCTGGGGCAGTAAGTGTTCTTTGTCTGGACTTCCAGTTGGGCTTTGGTGGGAAATCCAAAGCTTGAGATTGGCCCTTTACTTGATATGTGACACACGCTTTGTGGTTAAGAGCTTTTCAACATTAATCACCTCTGAGTGCTTCTCTAGCAACAAAAAGACCCTTTCAGCCAGTAATTGTCAGCACACAAGACAGTGAATCTCATTGTTTAGTAGTGATGAACCACAAGCAGCTCCTTTCCATGGCTAAGAAACATCATCTCCAGATGAATTGATTTATTCATAATAGAATTATTTTGATTTGCTTTCTAACAGGTTGTGACTAAGAGGTGTTCTTGCCAAAGTGCAGGTTATTACTTACACTGTAGCCTCATGACATGATGAGACATGGCTTTTCTTAATGAGACAACAGTGTGTTTGTGTGTGTGTTTGTGCATGTGTGTACGTGCGTGTGTGTGTCTGTAAATGACAGCAAGCAGATGGTAGTGTGTGTGTTATTTCAGTAAAGCTCTCATTTTGTGTAGATTGCTTAGTAGAATCTCATAAGTTGCTGGATCAGTTATAACCCCCTAAATCACTGTCTGTCTGTCAGGCTTTAAAAGAGCAACCTGAGACTGTTTTTCTATCTGTCTAGGAGGTCCTCTCATCTTTCTGTTAGTGCATTCACATGCGTCAGGGTCCAGACATCATAAAACGGCCGTGACCACGGTTGCGCTCAGGGTTAACACGGATTACAGCCTAGGTGTCACACACTCCTGCTGCTAAAACTAACAGCAGGCTTGGGGCTTCTCTTTGCCCTGTGTGTCCTGCTACCCTGAGCTCTCTGGCTTCCACGTATCTGGGTCTGAGGATCAGCTCTTCTCACCACCATCTGACACAAGCCCTGTCTGCTTTCAGTGTCATCTAACAGGCATTAAGCCCTCTTCCAGACACATTTAAACTTGTCTATCCATCTATTGCTGGTTTTTACAGAGTTTGTCAGGAAATCTGCAAATTTAAATTTGCGCTTTAAATAAATTGGATTAGTTCTGATCAGCAAACAAGGTGGATTATGGTCCTGTGTTGTGTGAACAACGCAACGTGGCTATTAAAATGTAAGAAAACTAAGCCATGGTAACATCAGTAGTGCATTGTAGAACAACTTTAGATTTAAGACCTTCAACTGCAAATATGTAGTATGCATCATTAAACAAATCAGTGATTTCCTACACAGATGTGAACTGCAGTGTCCTATCTCCATGTGGCATGTGCTCTGTAAGCAGTATGCCTTTCAACACATACAGACATCGCACAGTGGAGTACCATCTACTTCAACACTAAAATGAGCATGTTTTATGTTTGCACTTAAGTGTAACATGAAAGAACTAGACTTTACCTTTTTGCAAAATACAATTGGAAGGATTTTTTAAAATCATAAATGCATATTTTTTCATACTATTTTCTTCTTTAAAAGTGTGTGTATATGTACATATATATATTTATAGAGCCATAGAGTAATGGTAGAATACCTTCTCTCACACACACCCACACACACAGAGAGTTGGTTGAAGCCTTACTGTGTTTAAAGACTTTATCAAAAGTTTGTTGCATCATGTGAATTTCGCAAATTCCATGAGTTCCGAATCAAAACACCGATGAAATGTCTGAGGTTGATGAGGGCACTCACAGCACACCATAAAAATGTGATTTATTTGAGAGTTAATTTGTGTATTGTGATATCGGTATTGCAAGGGCAATATTACTGTAGCAGTGAACAAACTAGTCTGTATTTTGAGCAGTCTTGGGTTGTTTTTAACATATATCTTGACGATTCAGCTTCTTCATTCACTAAACAATTAATGTGAAAACTCTGTAGAACAAAACTTAAAGTGAAGCACATTCCAGACCCAGTGGAGCAGATGTGTGGTAGAAAGGGCCTACTTTGATTTATAAGAAGCTGGTCAGCAAGGGAATGTTTTCAGAAGCCACAGAGGGCCACGAGGTCCTCCATTAGTGCCTGACCTCTGATATGGGACGCAGAAGACAGAAAACCCGAGAGGAAGAGGCAGCAGTCCGAGTCCACAATGTCTGCTCATGTGCTGAACTCCAGAGCTGCTCACGTGCTGGACTCCAGAGCTGCTCACGTGCTGGACTCCCGAGCTGCTCACGTGCTGGACTCCCGAGCTGCTCACGTGCTGGACTCCAGAGCTGTCGCTCTCTTTCTTACCTGCCATCCATCTTGTGCTGCTCTCTATTACTCGTCTCTCACTCTTGGTCTCTACAGTCTAATTAGCTCCACCCTAGTGATGTAATTTAAACACATCACCTGGTGTTGACTGTCCCTTTGCCATGTTGTAATATAAGTTAATTAAAAAATTGTGTGAGGGAGCCCATTAACTCAAATGACAATCAATCTGTTAACTAAGCCTTTGGTGCAGTACTGAAAGCTCTACAGAGCTTGCTGGCCAGGCCCTGGATTGAGATCTGCTCTGTACACCTGTTGGGGTGTCTGTGAATGAGTAGTGAAGCTCACACGACTGATAACAGATCAGTGTTTAGATGGCAAATTCTTAACATAGCTGTTTAAAAAGTCTGCAGTGACTCCCAGCAGTCACTAGAGAAGGACTAGATGAAAGTTGACTACCTTGTTTTTCTTGTTGTGTCTTAGTCCAATTACTGGCAATGTCCTCACTAATTCACTGTCTGCTTGTACTTATTATTGAATCCAGCATTAAGTTTCATCAGAACACCTCTCGTAAGCCTGTGTGAATCTCTGACGTCACAGAGGAGAGCCCTACAGACGCATGCTCTTGTTCCCTCAAACGTGCTCTGTCTTCCTGGCCATACACGTGCTGCTTTTAGCTCAGCAGGGTCAGCAAGCATCTTTTTTTTTGCATCATGAACTGGAGATGTAAGATTGCAAGCAAGACTATATGAAATGTACAATTAAAATGTATTGTTTTGGTAGATGTTTCACTAAAGTACATTCTAGTGATTGTGTTATAACTTTTGTTTGTAGATCATTGATTGTAGAGGCAGAAACACACACCCCCACCCCCCTAAAAAAATAAAAGTTCACATATTACAGTGTGTTTGTTTTTGTTTGTTTGTTTGTTTTTAACAGCTTCCAAATGTGCACTGGGGTTGATGCAGAGGATGTGGATTAAAGTAATGAGCAGTAATGAACATGTGATCAGGGATTGGCTGCTCTCATTACCCCAGGCATTCATGCATTTTATTGGTGCTTCCTGATTGTTGTGGTGGTGGTTAGATCCTCTGAGGGGTGATGAGCAGTGCAGGAACGGAGGGGTATAAAACGCCGTCTGCCTGCAGACACTCTCAAGTTACAGGGTTTGGTTACCTGTGAGGCACATCTACACACACACACACACACACACACACACACACACACACACACACACACACACACACACACACACACACACACACACACACACACACACTCTCACTCACTCACTTACTCACTCTCACTTCAGCTGTGTAAAATGGCCTGTATATTCTTTTTCATGTACACCTTGGGTGATCAAATTCGAAATCTGAACGCAAGACCCTCAGTGCATTTACTGCCAGCTTCTCTGTCTTCTGGTGCTTTAAGTTTGTGCTTTATAGTGTCAGTTTCTGCGGTTAAGTAGCTGAAGTACATAGCCAAGGTTCTCTAGAGAACACTCTGCCTGAATATGGCTATTGATTAATATAGCCACACCAAGTCTCTCATTTTATTACTCATGCAAATCCCAGGAAACGATGACCATGCCCACGCCAAACCATAACTGTGCCATCGTTAAGCCCCTATCGATTAAAGGTCTTTTCCACCAGGTATGCAGGGACATGACAGCTGACTGCTGATAAGGTGGCCACCGTTTGCATTTTCTCTTGGCTTATCTGTGCGGCAGCCGTTCCCTCCTCTAACCTAATCGGGCCGCATCTCTCCACTCCAGCAGCATTGCTGAGTGAGATGTGATCTGGATTTGAGGGAGAGCCCTTACGTGCTCACGGCTGATTGGCTACGGCCTTGCTTACATACCACAGCTTTCCATCTTGCCCACGGTTCTGGGTGTGTAGGCGTGGGTGTGGGTGTGTGTTTGTTTCAGAACTACAGGGCAGGGAATGCTCCATCATGCACGGTGAAGTTCTTGATATCAGAGAGGCCTAGAATAACTACAGTTAGGTTTATTTAAGGACTCATTTAAGAATTTCCAATCCAAGATGTTTCTAAATCATTAAAAATCTATAAAAGTTAATTTTCACTATTTCACTTCAGACAAAGCAAAGACATTTCATGCAGCCTTTGTGTGTCTGTATGCATGCGTGCATGCTTGTGATTATGTGCACGTCTGTTTGTGTTGAAATCTTTTTCCACTGTGAGCAGTGATTTTCTGAATATTACTTGTTGGGTAATTTATGTGCAGTAGTAAAGATAGTGATGATCTCTGAATGTTTCAGTAATTATCATTTAACAATCGACAGAGAATTTCCAGTTTTAGATCATTCTAAATCTATAAATCATGATAAATGATAAAAAAAATGATAAATCATCTATAAATCATGATAACAAACTGAACAGTTAATTTTCACTATTGAAATAAACGTAAAACACGTTCACATTCTTCCAGTGATTAATATCTCAAATGCATCTGCAGTCAGTTTAGAAACTGCAGAGTGCTTTTTTTTGACCAGGATCCGCCCTCAGGAGTTCATGAAGTACAGTCTGTAAGTGAAGTGAGTGAAATCTTATAGCGCATCTAAACATTCTCAAAATGTAATTTTGTAAAGCAATAATGGAACAGGACGAGAGCCAAGATGTAAATGCTACAAAACTATGTGCACTCTAATTGAGTTAATCAAAAGCCTATTCAGATATTTCCTAAAGATGCATATTTTAGAACAAATTGCCTCAGTCTGTGAACATTTTGACTACATAAATAAATTCTGGTAAAAATTTTACATAACAATAAAGTAGGTGGGCCCTGACTGGCTGCCAGAGCCATTTACAGTCTTGCTCTGGTGCGTGATTGGGAGTGTGTGATTTATAAAGCGTGAGTGCTCCGTGCCGTCAGGACCCAGCCGCCGAGCTATGTGCTTACCCTCCCCTCATCCCATGTGGTTTGAGTTTTTGACGTGAGAGGTGCCATCCACATGGCCTACATGATGAGCAGGCAGGGCAGCTCTCTACCCGAGATCACACGTGGCACACCATCGCATTTTGGCTCCTTATTTATGACTTCCTATGTCAGCAGAGTTGTTGTCCCATGGGAAATTGAGGCGATTCCTGACCTGCCATAGTGGATCTGTTTCATGAGGACGCTGAATGTGGAATGTTGATTGCGCCAGGCTCATGGCACTACCTCAACAAACAGGAACTTTCACAAAACAGCATTTTTAGTCTTATTAATTTCAAGAGCTGCAGAGAGTGTATTGAGCTCAATGTTGGCACTAAGCCTATTGTAGAAAATCAATAATCTCTCATTATCAAAAACATTTTCTGCTGTTACTTTATTTAGCTTGGTCTGCACGTTTCTGTTCTGACTAGATGACTGAAATTTTTAGTTCTATCCGGTGTTTAAACTGGGAGTGTAACAGACTGTGCGGTGGTCAGGGGTGTGTGTGTGTGTAACAGGCTGTGTGCTGGTCAGGGGTGTGTGTGTGTGTGTGTGTGTGTTAGTTACATGCTGTGTGGTGGTCAGGGGTGTGTGTAAGTAATTTCTCACCTGGCTGCAGGAGACAGTGGCATGGGGTGCCAAACACTTGCAGGCAACCACATCTCTCAGGGTGCTCTCACCTGCCTTAGATAATACACCATCAGCAGGCGATAAGCGGTGGAGAATGAAGTGTGTGGGTGTTTGGGGTTGGGTGTAGTGGGAGGTGCAGTGTTGGAGCCTCTTGAGTCCCACCTACTATCACTACACTACAAGTTTAACCTCTATAAATATGTAATGATTTTACCCTTTACTGCCTTTGCCTTTCTACAATCAACAAGTTTTGCAGACAGGAGAATGAGCAATAGTATCTAAAGTGCAAATGTGTCGCCTATTAGCCACCTCATTTTCACTGTTATCTCTTCAGTGAGAGAGAGAAAGTTCTTCTTTGTTTGTCTCAGGGGGTGGGATGAGAACTTTCTGCTTTGGCTGTTTGGTCGAACAGCGTTGAGAAGAGGAGGGAGAGAGTGTAAGCTGGACCTGATAAGGGGCTGAAATTCCACGTCTGCGTCCTGTTGGGCTTGTCCTTTCGTGTGATTTCACAGCTCGTTGAGCACAGGGCTCTGGTATGTCCTGTTTCCAGAGTGGCTCGTTTCAAACGGCTCGTCTGCACTGCTGCTGCAGCTGTGCTTGTCCGCGCCCGACGCAGCTCTTCACGGATGTAAAATCCATTGGGAAGGCTTTTGGAAGCTCTCCCCTCGGGGAGCGGGTGCGCTGCAGCCCCGCGCCTCCCAGAAGACACAGGAATGTTACTGTGTGTCGTCTCCAGGGCTTTGAAGTGCGGGATGGTGGGCTGTGGGATTCTCTTTCCATTGAGCTCTCACGTTACTGCTGCAGTGCAGATGGAAGCAGGAGCCAAGGGGTGCCCGCTCGAGAGCTCCCAGTGCCACAGCAGAGCCATGCCAGCACTGTGCAATTTCGCAGACAGAAACTGCCGCATGGGTTCCTTCGCATTTCCTAATGTAGGGTTTGTTTATTCTAGAAAAAGATTCTTCAGTACATATCTCTCCATGGCATCTGTATCTTTTAATCTTCCTTTTGGGGACTGATGTAACATCAGTGTTTTTAATAAGAAATCTGTTTTATTTTCTTTAATGAAGCTAAAGCTGGGTAATAAGAACAGGGGAGAGCAGGGGTTTTTTTTTACATTCAGCTGGAGGTTTAGATAGTCCCAAAGCCTCTTGGGAGTTGGGGGGGGGGTGCACTGCTGTTGAGGTGGGTGGGTAGTTGGGTGTGTGTGTGCATGCATGTGCTCTTGTACACCCGCAGAGTGTTTGTTTGTGTTTCAGATCGCAGGCATATTTAATGTGGTGCCAAGGAAGTAGTGAAGGACTCCTCATCTTCAGGGGTTAATGGATGACAGCGCACCGTGTCCACCCAACACCCAGTGCACCGTGTCCACCCAACACCCACCGCGCTGTGTCCACCCAACACCCAAAATCCAACACACTGTGTCCACCCAATGCACTGAGTCCACCCCATTCTGCTCCCTGCCATGAGGTGGCAATCAAAGGCCGGGCTGGGGGGCGCAGTGCTGCTCTTGGCCTGGGACAGAAAATCAGCATGGTGGGAAACCCTGCTGGACCATGAGAGGAAAAGCAATGACTCAACCAGAACTAGAGCTTTATCTCTCCCCAGTAAAAACAGCAAATGATCAGGTCTGATAACTGCACTGTGACGCATAGCCCCCAGATGTTCCTTCTCTGGTCCATGAGGTGGAAGGAACTGAGGTGAGACCTGAAGGGCCTTTAATCTGCCCCAGTTACAGATGAACATGCTAACTCTATTGGCCTAGTCAGCACAAGAAACATGCTGTCTTAATCCAGCACACACTTTCTTTGTTCTGGTAATGTGAGTAATAAACTGTCAGCTTCCATCTACTCCCATGCTCCCCGTGGTGGATCCTAGACCCACACACACACCCTCTCTCTCTCTCTCTCTCTCTCTCTCTCTCTCTCTCTCTCTCTCTCTCTCTCCCCCCCTGCCTCACTCTCTCTCATGAGGGCTGGCCCGTCCATGCATCACTCCCCATCCCTGCCGTCTAGTGGCTCTCCGAGGGCTGGGGCTCTTCTCTTGGGAGAATTGCCACTGTTTAGCCAAGGCAGTCAAGGAAATGAAAATGCAATCACAAAAGCCATTAAAGCGGCCTAGAAAAATGACTGTCCGCTGTCTTTTGACAATGCTCTCCCTTCTCCTTCCACACTGAGATATTTAGCCATGTCACATTCCACATTCATTTCCCCCTGCTCCAGCCTTTGAACCCAGCAGCAAGGTGATGAATGAAACCCACAAAGTAGCATTTTGCTGGGACATATCCATTCTGTTGGCTAATGCCCTTGCTGAGTGGTGATGTGTTATCTATAGTAGGGTAAGTGGGGGGTAGCTCTGCATCTCATCTGATCCCCTAAGCGACAGAGATGGACCATTTCCAGGTTGTCGGCCTAAACTAAACATATTTCACCTGTGTTGATATCTGTCAGCCCCACTCTATCTCGTTAGGAGAATCCTGATGCAGCTGACGATTGTTAGTAAAGATAGGTGACTGTTTGTCTTGGACCCTGCGGCTTAGTGATAGGCTGTCAACCCATCTGCTTCGCTGATCCTTGGACCTTATCTGGCTCTAGAGAAGCAGATGTGTTCTGCTTATTTACCCAGTAACTATAATCATGCACACACAAACACACAAAATACTGGTAATCAGTCCTTTAATTGCAATTTATGGGTCAGATCAGAAAGTGAGTTCTAAGGATACGGAGATTAGAAGAGTTCCCAGCAGGCTTAGAAACTAGGGCCCTTGTGTGCATGTTTGATCGACATGTTTAGCATCCAGTGTAAATTACTTCATTTGCAGGCTCTGGTTCAGGAACGTATTCTCAACATGTGATATAGGACTGACTCTAGACACGATACGGAGATGACTCTATAACTGTGATCCAGAACTGGCTCTAGAAATGCAAAACTCTCTAGAGCACTTGATACCAATAGAGCAGTAATGCCACATTCATAAAGGTCGATTGCTGCACATTCTCTCGTCAGTCTGGACAAAAAGCCACCTGTATGTTTTTGGTGTGATTGGAGCGTAGTTATTCAAAACCTGTCCTCCTTTTTGTGATCTAGCTACATACTCGCCTCAGCAATCAATAAAACAATGAATTGGTGGAAAAGAGGTTTTGTAAGAGCCCCCGTGTGAATACTCTGGCTTTCCCAGAGTAGCAGGCCATGTCACCTATCATCAGTGTAGATTTCAGAACTAGACAAACCTAACACATTCCAGGCAGCCTGTTTGTTTGTGTGCATGTGTGGTTGTGGTGTGCACGTGTGCGTGTTTTTTCCACCATGAGCAGGGATTTTCTGAATATAGCTGATGGACAATATGTGCTGTAGGTGAGAGAGTGATTATTACTGAGACATTCAGACATTCTGTCTCATCATTTTAGACTTGATCCAGATTTCATTCCTCTAATATATTATTCTTTGGAACATTTAAGTAAGGGACTGTTGAGTTTGATTAAAGTATGCAGGGATACTAGATTGGGATGGGTTTGGGTGTGAATTCTCTTACTGTTCAGTGCTTCGTTTGAAGGACCTCTTTCTAGAAGAAACCTTATTGTTTCAGCTGATGTAGAGCCTGTGATAAGATCATAGAGGTTTCTATGTGCCAGTACTCTAAGCTTATGGACTGATAAGTTAGAAAGCACTAGAACTCTGTGTGTGTGTGTGTGTGTGTGTGTGTGTGTGTGTGTGTGTGTGTGTGTGTGTGTGTGTGTGTGTGTGTGTGTGTGTGTGTGTGTGTGTGTGTGTGTGTGTGTGTGTAGGGGGGAGGATATGTTGCAGGCTGAGATTTATGTCATGGTCCCTCCATGCTGTCCTGCACATCTGGTGTTCATTGGCAGTATGTTGGAGTAAAAGACAAAAGGCAGTGCAGTGTCAGAGAGCATCAGGTTCCAGCCAGGTGCATCAGTCCACTCATGACCTGGTTCTGTCACTGTACATCTCTCTCTCTCTCTCTCTCTCTCTGTCCATGTCTGTCTCTTCCCTTCTCCACCATCTGTTTTCTTTCTTCAGCACTGACTCAGTGCCATGTTGCTTTAATATTGCTCTGAAAGGTCTGAACAGGCACTGTCAGGCAGATGAGTAGAAGCTATGGCTTATGCTCTGTGACACTGCTAAGTGCCATTGGGAACTCTGTGTCCAACAACTGGAGCTCTGTGTCCAGCCATCAGGGCTCTGTGTCTGCTCTAAACAGCTGCACTGCACACACATTAACATGAAAGATCTTGTCCATGGAACTGATGGAAGTGAGGAACTGGGATATTTCAGTAAGGCTGCGTTTATATTTGTAATTCAGTTCCCTTGGTCCAGAGCAAAGGAAAAAATGATGCATTGTTGCATATAGTCCTGGTTCACTTAGCATTCACACTGACATATTTACCATCAAATCAGAAGATGTTAACAAAAGTCATATGGATGTCGCATGCTCAGTAAGCAACTTTTAAGAATAAATTTTGAAACAATAACTACCATAACATCAACCAAACTAAAACAATGCTATACACAGGATTAAAAGTTTGCATGTGTGGCATGATAATTTTACCAGTCGATACTTCAGGAAGAGCTGGAAAAATGTGCGAGGAATTCCTCCACTGTAGGAAGCGCACGTTTTGTGTGGTTTTTTTTCCAGGATTTGGGCCAAATGTCAATGAGACAATTTACCTCCTCATTTCTCCATGTTTGCCACTAGCTCACTACCACAGCTCTGCTCTCTTACAGGAGGGTTAGGGTCACGTCTTGCGACATCATGTCCTGTGTTTGGTCCTTTGGTGCCTGTGGTCTCTACTGTGTTCATACACTGTGTGCGCAATTATTAGGCAAGAGAGTATTTTGACCATATCATCATTCTTATGCATATTTTCCAACTCCAAGCTGTATAAATTTGAATGCATATTGGATTTAAGCATATCAGGTGATGTGTATTTATGTAATGAGGGAGGGTGTGGCCTAACGAGATCAACACCCTATATCAAGGTGTGCAGAATTATTAGGCAGCTACTCTTCCTCAGGCAAAATAGGCCAAAAAAGAGATTTAACTCTCTGAAAAGTAAAAAATTGTAAAAGTTCTTTCAGAGGGATGCAGCACTCGTAAAATTGATATTGGGGCATGATCACAGAACCATCAAACGTTTTGTTGCAAATAGTCAGCACGGTCGCCAGCAAAAAGACGCAAATTAATTGCCAAAGATTTGAGAAGACTCAAATGACCAGGAACCCAGTATGCTCCAATGCTGTCATATTCCAGAACTGTAACCTACCTGGAGTGCCCAGACGTACAAGGGGTTCAGTACTCAGAGACATGACCAAGGTTAGGAAGGCTGACCACCACTGAACAAGACACATGAGATGAAACGTCAAGACGGGGCAAAGAAATATCTGAAGACAGATTTTTAAAAAGGTTTTATGGACTGATGAGACGAGAGTGACTCTTGACGAACCAGATCGATGGGCCCATGGCTGGATCAGTAAGAGGCACAGAGCTCCACTTTGACTCAGACAGCAGGAAGGTGGAGGTGGGACACTGCTATTGCCTGGTATTATTAAACATGTGCTAGATGGACCTTTTCAGGTTAAAGATGGACTCAAAATCAAGTTTTAAAAATTATTATTTTTTTAAATGTCATAAATGTTTATTTGTGAATTTTGAGTTGTTTGTTTATTCTCACTTTAACAGATGAAAATAAACAAGTGAGAAAATTTTCATTTTTTCATTTAGTTATATGATAATTCTGCATACTAATAGTTGCCCAACAATTATGCGCACACAGATATTCTCCTAAGAAAGCCAAAACCTCACTTTCACTTTCTTAAATATTCAGGGTTGAGGTTTATTAACATTTTGGATTGACCGAGAGCACTGTAGTTGTCCAATAATAAAAAGAATCCTCAAAAACACAGCTTGCCTAATAATTGTGCACATAGTGCACAATTAAAGAAAACTAAACCGCGTACCCTTCTGCAGTGAGGCAGCAGACAGGAGACTCCTGTGTTGGTTTTTCACTGCACTCTGCCTCCCCTCATTTTATTGTTTTTTTTTTCTTTAATATTAAGTCATTCATGTTTGGGGGAAAACATGTAGTTTAGTAATTGTAAATGTATTCTTGGAAAAGAAAATTATCTAATGGTAGTTTGTCGATGGATTATTGATGGTGACTGCACATCTGCTTCTTTTGGCCCGTTTACCTATTACTTAGGTTTGTTTACCTGTTGTCGTGTTTTGTAATTCTAGCTAATACGCTGTAGGAATTTTTCACTCAGATTGTGCAGTTCCAGTTCATTTGTCAATTCTAGCACTTTCCAGTACTTTCTTTGGGCCTTATATCCATTTCCCAGTCCGTGGTTACTGTGGTTACTGTGGTTTCTGTGGTTACTGTGCTGAGGGTCTCTTTGCTCAGCCAGCAGGAATGGGAAGCCATGAGGCGGAGCTGAGGGCTGTGGTGTTGTTTGAAAAGCAGCTGATGGCGGTGTGACTCAGCAGCTCCTTCTAACACCACCTGCTCCTCTCTCCCACAGGCTGCTCTCAGTGCCTTGAAACAGCTGTCAGAACAAGGCCTGGATCCAGTGGACACAGCCGTCAAGGTAGAGAATGGATCATGTGAAATGTATGTACATAACCGCCCCCCACCCCCACCCCCAGCCGTCACACATACACACTCCCCAGTCTAACACCCCTGTCGCCATCCCTCTGCCACACACTGGCCTGGGTGATAGATATGTCCTTTTAGAATGTTAGAGACGAGCAATGAGTGACACAACTGCTAATGTTGTTTCAGCAAACGTTGTTTCGGGAAACTGATTTCAGAAAGTCTCTAGTTTTTGTTCCATATGCTGTAAATGTTACTAGTCAGTATGTTAGTAGTGAGTACATAACAGTTAGTAGTCTGTATGTTAAATGTAGTCAGTGTGTGCAGTAGTCAGTGTGTGCAGTAGTCAGTGTGTGCAGTGATGGATTCTGGGCAGTGAGGGATTCTGTGACCTGAAAATACTGAATTAGTTAAACTCCCTCTGTTGGCTGATCTTTGCTTTAATGAGTTTGTAGCAGGTAGTTAATGTTCTTTCAGCCCATTCATTAATGCCCCATAAAACCACTGTGGTAAAGTGATTTACCTGACCAAAGGCCTGGAGTTCATGCAGTATCTCTCTGTGTCATGTACGTACACACACACACACACACACACACACACACACAGAGAGAGTCAGGCACCAGCTGTGAAAGGTGGAACTCTTGTCTGGGTGTGTGGCTCAAATATACACACACAAATTATGCTTTAGATGGTAAAGGGTCTGACAAACATCCTCTGCTGGAAACCATTTCCAGTTCTCATTTCATTATAAGGAAGCACTTTGCATGATCTCCATCCAGCTAAAATTTAGGCATCTGCTATAGGAAAAAGGGCTCTCTCTCTCTCTCTCTCTCTCTCTCTCTGTGTGTGTGTGTGTGTGTGTGTGTGTGTGTGTGTGTGTGTGTGTGTGTGTGTGTGTGTGTGTGTGTGTGCACGCACAACCTTTTGACTACTGCATCTGATGAGCAGAGCACTAAAGAATGAAATATAACACTGGAAATGATGGACACACCAAAACGGAAACCACTCCAACCATTCCAGAATATTTTTATAGTAGGTGTGCCATAAGAAAAGGTTAGAGGGCTTTATTTTCAGTGTCCTCTGTCTGCAGTGCAGTCAAAAGTTAGGACAATGGAGAGGGCAGGGGGCGCGAGGGCTGGTGGGTGGGGGGGGGGGGGCGTTTTACTGCATGACTGGGTCACTGTGAAGAGAGATCCTCTAAGAAATCTGTCACCTTTATGAAACAAAGGAGCCTCACTCTACCCTTCTCATGGGTCACACTTTGAATCTGAATTCTGGTTGTACTACTAAATTCAGAGGATACTGTCAAGATGAAGTGTGCTGCTGCCAGCACACTTTCTAAGTAAATTTCCTGGAGCAGGCAAGCAGTTTTGTGCAGTTGTAAATTGTTATTCTTTTGTGGAGCTGTTCTCCTGGACTCTGGGCACAGTGTCGAATGTGTTGTGTTTGCTGTGCAGACAGGCGAAGCTCCTGACCGAGAGGGCTGACGGTAAACAGACTAACTCAGGCACCACTGCTCAGGACTGCAAGGATCCAAAAGTCGTCGTCTAGGAGCTGAAGCCTGTGTCACACCTCTGCAGCAGAGCCCTGGCGACAGCTGCTGCATCCTTCCACACACGCCAACATGCAATAGGGTGGATGTGTCCCAGGAAAAAATGATGGATTTAGGGAGGAAAAAACATTCTTTCAGTCTATGTGAAGACAACACTATCTTAACACGACATTTATTTACTATGGAGAAATTAACTATTAAAAGAAGCAAGCAAGCAAGTATCTATATAAAAGACTAATCTGTAATGATTTTTTGCATGGTACTGTTGACTTCAAGGGAAATTTAACTGACTATATAGAGCAATTCCCTAATTGATAGATGTTTTGATTTTTATTTTCACTAGTCTCCAAGTGGTATGGATAAAACAGATGTATATCATGCCATTGATACAAAAAATATTATTGGGGGAAAAACCTTCTGTAGTTTATTTTGGGAAGAGTACATTGTTTTCTTTTTTTTCCTCTTAATCTATGAATAACAGTGCTTGAGTATTTAAAGATTAACCAATGGCAGTGCTGTGAAAGTTGTAGTTGTTGTCTTCATATATATTCACCCAGCTTTATCTTTTATGCTGACATAAAGCATTCATTTATCTATATGGATGTGTATGACTTGCAGAGTATCAAATGCAGAAGAAAAAAAACCCAAAAGGATAAAACTGGTGTTAGAACAAAGCAGTATTGGCTGCAGGAGACTGAAAGAAATCTGAAGGAAATCTGCATTCCCCCAACCAGGGGAAACGGAGGCTTTGGGAGCGCCCACCAGCTGCCCTGCCCTCTGACATGATGTTCCCTGAAAACAGAATTCCAGAAAGTCTGGCGATGGGAATGTGGTCTGTTATTCTGGACCAGTCAAGGCCATTAGGTTCTCCAGGGTAGGCTTCTCTGCTCCTGACCCGGAAGCTGGGCTGCTAGAATGATGGCTAGTGCTTTCTGGTAATTCTGTTTCTGTGGTTCTTCTCCTTCCAGTTTTGTCCAACACATCTACACCCATGTTTGTGTGTTGTATTGATGCATCAACTGAGTGCTTTTAATAACTGCATTCTGGAAAAGCTTTGAAAAGAGAGCCTGTTGTCTGAAAGCAGGTTCTCTTTCCAAATTACATGACACAATGAAATAAGTATTAATTACTTGAATCTGTTTTGGTCACTTTCCCAGGAGGGCATTTTTCTCTCTGTGAATGCATAGTGTGAATGGATAGTGTGATAAAAGTTTCAGTTTCAGAACTGCAGTAAAATCACATCAGTTCTTGTTGAAAAAAAGTGTTGTGTTGTTTCTTTCACTCTTTATTAAGTATAGAGCAGAATTTCATCACCCTGGAGAATCGAGGGGGATCCAGTGCTCTCCCTTGGGGAAGTGTGATTCAAATACAAAATAGTCATTTTATTCTAGCAAAAATCTAATAAACAATCGTAATGAGGCCCAATGTTTTTTTGCTTTCTTCCTTTGTGCACAGTGTGCACAGTCTGGCTCAGTGGCTCCTGGGATATAAAACCGAACCGGATCCAGACATTGCTCTCATTAAGAAGTGCTACCAAGCCAAACAAACCTCCAAACAGACAACAACATTTTCTTTAGCTGACAAATAATATTTGCACTTTGTAGCAACACAACTGTTTTTTGTATTTTTATTTATTTTTTTCCAACACATGGTGTGAATTAGTCACAGCAGGCCTTCTGCTGGAGCATATGGTGTTGGCGTAACATCTCAGAGTTGTGTGTGAACGAACCCCTACCTTAATGACTTAAAGCTTCAATGATATGTGATCAGCCATGGTAACAGAAGTCTAAAAGTACTGCAGGTTATTGCTGTTGAGTATAAGAAGGGTGTCAGTCAATACTGCCAGTATACTGGTGTAGTTCTTTCTGCTATGTGTTATGCAGGTGGAATCTTATCTCTTCGGGTTCTTTAGAGTCCTTCTCAGATTATATAATAGCACTTGCTCTCGCTCGCTCTCTCTCTCTCTCTCGCGCGCGCGTGCTCTCTCTCTCTCTCTCTCACTCACACACACACACACACACACACACACATTTGTCCACTGTTGTGTTCATTAGCTAAAAACTAAACACATAGATGCATGTGTAGCTATGCAACCTCAAGCGCAAACTGTCCTACTTGTTTTTTTAATTGACATGAGAAGATTTGTTCATGTTAAGTCCAGTAACCGAGGCAATCCAGTGTCCATAATTATGGAAGCCAAATGTTATTCAGTGATCTGATGGTGTGCACGCATTAGTATACCTGTTCATTTTTGCTAGCTAAGATACAGTTGTTATAAAGATCAGTGTTGCATTACGTGTTATGTACTGTATTTATATTGGGGAAGTCAAGCTTGTATATAAGTCATTTTTGTAGATTATTCTTTTTATTAGAGTGCTTTTTGTAGGTGAAATAAAAAATCAACAAGAATATGATAATTATTCTTTGTTTTACGCTGACCTGCAATTTAATTAAGATAAACTGAGCAAATTCAGCTAATAGAGAAAGTCTGGGTGACCTGGCCACTAGCCTATTAACTGCCTTGAGCACTTCAGAAATCAAAGTGAGCCCATATACTTTTAAAAGGAGTGAAATTAATTTGGATTTTTGGGTTCTTCAGACACTGAAATAAGAGAAGGAACCTGAACTTGCCACTGGTCTGTTTACTGACCCTTTTAACTGCTAATTGTTTCCCTATTAAATGAAATTAGTAGTTCAGACACTTGACATCAAGGTGCAACATTTTAATCTTGCGTTTCACTTTTTTATTTTCAAAGCTCTGAATTCCTGGCAGTACTCCAAATCGTTTCCTTAGCAGGTCACTGGGTTCTGTGACCTGTTTCCTGAGCTTTCGGCATGAGAGTGGAAGCTGCAGTTCCAGCACCAGCCTGATTGGAGCTGACCATTTGGTGCTGGGGAACAGAGCTGTCAGGACACTTCTCTTTCTTTTGTATTAAAGCTCCCAGAACACAGCTTCAGTCAACCCGATTAGTCACGCATCAGAATAGATCCCCAGCACGCTGTCACACACATTCCCCAACCCTCAGAACCTCGTTAAAGAACAAGGATGACTACCAGCTGGCAGAAGAAATGGATGGCTCCTTTTTCCATGCATGATACAGTTCTATAAAAGCCTGTTTAATTGGATCGATTAGATGTCCTACTTTGCATTGTTGAAAACAAAGCAAGCAAATGATTGTAATATTATGTAAATCTAAATTTAACAGCTCAGTAATTTAATTGGATTCTGATGAAGAAGTAATATATTGTAGGATATACCAGCTTTTATAAAGCAGTGATACACCCACATTCTGCAAACTTGAAACATAACTGAAAGTGGTTGAATAACATTCTTGTTACTTCCCATTTTTGTGAGCTTCCATTCTCAGTATACAGTGTCACCCTTTCACCATAAGTGTCATCATTAGTCATTATTGAGATTTTACTGTTGTAATGCTGAAATGTTGACTGTCACTGATAGTCATTGATATGTTCAGCTGAAGCTAGCCCATTACTTCTAACATTTTCCAGTGAGTTTACAGTCTTAACATCACTGATGACAACACAGGGCTGGACAGCAAAAATGGAATATATGAGTCCAACATCTCCTCCCACTACAACCTAGCCCAGTTACTGGAGGTGAGCCAGATAAGCATCCAAGCCTACCCACATAAATGCTTATATAGTCATTTCCGTCTCTCCACTTTCTGATCAGGCAGATGGGTCACTTGACTTGAACAGAAAAATTTAGATTTTGGGTACAGTAGATATAGCATAAGAGGGTGGGGTGACTGAAATAACATTAACCATTTTAAGATATTCTGATTGTAGTCTGTGATGGCCTTGTATTAAGGCACAATGTCATTCAAACAAATCCTTTTTTTTTTTTTTTGAATGAAATGTTTGTAAGTTCATGCTATACAATGATTATGACAACAGAACGAAATGTAGGAAAACACCATTGTGGGTGCACATGACCAAAAGTCAACAATTGTAATTTTGTTCAGGATATGAGTCCAGTGAGTGAACCAAGAACAAAGCACAGGTATAGTCACGTGGAGTCGGTGGATTTCTTCCCCTTACACTACAACAAATAATAAAAGGACAATCTAAAACACTTTATTAATTTAAGTTAGGTAGAGACACTAAACATTGGAATCACTTAGTGTACTCCTGTGTAGAGTAGTGTTACAGTTACAGAAGATGCATGTCATACTGTCAACAATTGACAAAAATGAAGAGGTAGCGATCCTAGGCTCATCACTGGAGGTGTAGGAACAGGGCCCGTTGGAATGTAGGTTAAACTCATAACTGACATACATAAAAAATATTCCAATATCTGTTCACGCAGAGCAGTCAATAGTCCAAGAAAGGCAAAACAAAACATTTTAACTGGACCTTGTTGGATTAAAGACATAATGGACAATCGGTGAGATTTCAGACACTTTCAAATAATTGCTTTTTGACTTATTTTGAATATTTAATTTACATACTTCTGTAATTCATGCCCTGGGTTCATCCTTTGTAATTTTGGAGAACTGGTGATAAAAATCATATACTGATAAAAAAAAAATAAACACCATCTTCCAGCTTACCAAAAAGTAATCTAAACCATAATATCCCAAATGTCCCCCAACATCAATAGAGTGGGGGCAGTGTTCTTATATTCGGTCTTCTATAATGAGGACAGATGTCAGTGAGTTAATGCCCTCCGTGAGGGCACTGGGCCTGCTGACCCTGGCATTCAGCCTTTAGGACAGTGTGACAGGGCAACAGAACCTGCTCAGCACACAGAGTGGCTCCTGTGTGGGACAATCACCCTGTCAGGTCCAGTTCTCTCTACCGCATACACGAGAAAAGGAGGTGGAAGCTTCATATGTGTACACAGTGTGTCTGAGCAGCCATGAGAGTATATTCAGCTGCTTACAGGCAGAGCAGAAACATCACTTGCAATCACATGGAATCACATGGTGATATGATGCACAGAGGAAGTGGGTTGGTTCCTCTACATGCTTTAACCAATCTGGGTGGTTTTGACGCGTCATGACCAGATTTTGACACCATTGGCTTTATCGCCAGGTCATTTCTAACAGATAAGGTATTGTCTCTAGATTCTGAGAAATGAGGTGGTGTAATGGTTTAGCTAATAATATTGGCAGTGTAGAAAAATTAAGTAATTACAGTGCATGTCTACAAACAAAAAAAGTGACAAGATTTTACTGCTCATACAGTAACATACTGTATATTTTCACAAAGACACTAAGTAATGCTGGTGACTACATTATGTAAATAATTACTGAATACCTCATTTATGATTTCAAAACTACTGACAGTATATAGATGGTTGGTTCTTTAAAAAAAGAAAGAAAAAAAAGAAAGAAATTAGCGTAGTACACAGCTTGCTTTGTTCCAGAGGAACAATATGGTAAACTTTTGCATCTGCTCAATGCAAGCGCACCAGTCTAGATTCAGTCTCTCCGCTGATCCGCACTCTTCCACAGTGGTCTTCTGTCATGGGTAGGACACATGGCCTAGCCGCAGTCTGCCAGTGTCTAGATGCCATTCTTTGTTTCATTGTTGTTCATAGCCTCTTTCCTCTGAGCCAAGAAGGGATACATGCACTTGTCTGCCCCAAGGAAGCGGTACATGCAAACGATTGCCTCAAAAGGCAGGATGCTGCAACAGAGTGAGGAGAAAGCACGTGAACAAGTGCACGCTTCACCAACTTCACCAACCAACATGCTTGTGAACGCGCGTGTGTGCGTTTGCTGTGGGCCGCAGCTCACCTTTTCATCAGGTTGACCATGTAGACGATCCGAGGCGTGCACACCATGGGCTGGTCGGTCAAGATAGCTCTCATGGCCTGCTTAACGCAGAACTCGGGCTTGAGCGGCGGCATAAACGGCTCGATCTCTTTCCTGGCCGGAGACACACGGGAGACGCACAGAGGAAGAAAGCAAAACCAACAAGTTGAGAAAAGCCCTGAGCCATTTTCAGAGTCACTATTGAAAGGAAACAGATCCACTGTGCACCTGTCAAAGAGGCAAAAGGCTCCGTTTGAAACGAGAGCTTTCTGTACAGACATCATTGTGCGAGTAGAAAGCCAATCTGACTGTGACATGAGTGGGCACAAGCAAAGCTACCCTAAGCACTGTTCAGCAATGTCCACTTGCACTAGAACACTATTGTCCACGTCGGTCCTTAGTGAAGGCCACTGGAAATCTAATCACGCCATTTGGACAGTTACCTTATCCTGCAGCCTCTGAACATGCCCGTGTCCACCAGGTAAGGACACACCAGCGTCATCTTGATGCCGTCTTTTTCGGAAGCCTTGATTTCGTGGCTGAGGGATTCATGGAAGCCAATGGCACCAAACTTGCTGGCGCAGTAATCCTACAGTTAGGAAGAAAGACGGGGAGCCTCGTAAAGTAAGCGAATGGTACCAAAGTACCTGAAGCAGTTCTGTCCATAATGACAGGCAGAGCAGCACTGCTGACTTCTACAGTTTCACTAACATTCTTCAGCTATGTATGGCTGCAAGAAGGTTTTGATGTGGTTCACTGTGGACATAATCTTCAAAAACCAGCTTGGTCAAACACAGATGTGTGTAGATAAACACATAGGGATAAAGAGATTGGACTGAGGCCACATACATCAGTGGCTGCCTTAGTCACTGCATTAATGCCAAGTCATAAAAAAACCCTCACACTCAGGATTTAATGGAAGCATAATAGGTCAGAACCAATGTCTGTGTTTCTGCCTGCTTTGAAGTCAGACTAAGTCAAGATAAGGGCTGGTAAAACCCAGTGCATAGGGGCATCGAACAAAACAACACAGGCAAAGTTTCCCCCCAAAGGCTGGTGGAAAAATGACACCAGGTTGGAGAGCAGTGAAAGGAAGCTGTCCAAGCAGCAGAATATTAACTCAGTGTGGCCTTTCATTGGCACAGGCTAGTGTAACCAGTTTGGCACCGCTCTAACCATCCGAGCAAACGGACTGGATTTACATCGAAGGAAAAGAAAAGAAAGCAAAGGAAAAGAAAAGAAAAGGCTCATTGTATGAATTCATGAATAGAATTTTTCAATGAATGGAAAAAAAAATAAAAAAATAAAAGCTGAATTAAAATGCTACAGCAGAGAACAAGAATCTTTAGCACCATGAGAGGCCAAGCCCTGCTATAGTAATAAACTCATGCACACGCCCCTACTCTCTCTCTCTCTCTCACACACACACACACACACACACACACACACAGATTTGAGGCAACATGATTTGTAGAGTTTTAAAAACATCTTGGATTGGAGATTCTCTTTTGATAATTGTAGTCATTACAGGCTTCACTCTGATATCAAGAACTTTACTGAGCAGGATAACATTTCCTGCACTGTAGTCTTGAAAAACTGCTGTCAATTACATGCACACACACACACACACACACGCGACCCCCACCCCCACCATACACAAAGCCACAAAGAGAGGGGTAAGCGGCCTAAGTGACAGAGGTGAGCTAACCGAGAGAGAGGAGCTAACTAACCTTAGCTAACTGCAGTTCCAAATGTTCATCGGATATGCTGAGTGTCTCTAAACACACTCTCCCTTTATTTGGTGGATGCAGTGTACTAACCTCCACACCAGCTGTGCTGAAGAGCCCCAGCGAACTGGCAACTGTCACAATGTGACCATGGTTCATCTCCAGCATCTTGGGAAGAAATGCCTTGGTGGTCTGGAAGGGGATGAGGGAAAAAGAGGTTATTTTGTTGATGCTCTTCATCTGTGCCAAAGCCCTTTGATCCTGCTTTTTTCCTCCCTCCCTCTACTAATAATTCACCAAGACTAAACAATCTTTATCCGCGTAGTCCTGCAGAGGGAGTTCAACAGCTCTACTTCTGTCTGAAAGGCTTTTCCTGACAGCTCCACTTTCACACGCACCGAATAAGATTCATTTACACAAAACTTATTTATATGGACAAATAACTTCCAGGAGTAAAACCTGGTAGTAAAATCTCAGAGCCAAAAAACTCTTGGACTGTTAGGTCTGCTGACTGGCATACTTAAAAATATGTATCAGCATTCCAAGTGAAATGAATAATTTTAGCTTTTGCAGTCCACCTCCCAACGAGAGATTTGTAAGAAACCCTGCACTGAACAAGCAGGAACCCGCCAAGCACAGATTTAAAGAAGACAACTGTCTTTATGAGTCTTTATTCCAAACCTTTCACAAGTACACTCTCTCTAAAATCACTGTATGCATCTTTTCCTAAAAACAGTTTAGTGCAAAAGACGAAAGCTATCACAGGATAGCCAGTCTAATACCACTAAAACCACATGCCATTGTTGCTGACCTAACGGACTGACTCTACTAACTGTTTACTAGAAAGGCTCAGTTATACAAAGTGCCTGATTGCAAGTAACTGGTTGAAGCGATTTCGCTGTAATACAAACAAAATACCCACCAAAATAAAATTCTCAGCCCTTCTGTTAAATCTAAGAAAGACATTTTTTGAGAAAGAAATCAAGGTGCACTGCCATTCAGACTGAGCACTAACCACTGGAGGCATTATGGAGGATTCTCCAGAAGACCCCCAGTCAAGCAGAAGACCAGAAACATATGACACAGTTTAGCAGCTACTGTAGTCCTAGGTCTGGAGAAGCCCGTTTAAACACGAGTCTGACCACCTGTGAGAGTTCTGTTCAGGACGTCCAGGCAGAACCAGCCTACCTTCCTCACATGGCTTAGTCATGTGATTACAATTCCTGACAGGGTCAGTGCACACGGACAAACCAGCCTGTAGACAGAAGCAGCTATAATCTTCATCCACTGTGCAAGTCAAAAATGCATTTGTGCATTTCATCTGAAAATGTTTTTTTGTTATAAGGAAGGCTAATCTCATCTGGAGAACAACAGCATGGCAGAGAGTGTGCATGTGTGAATGGAGCAATAGGTCTGCAAAAGACACATCACTCCCACACTTCCCAGAAACTCTACCACCTGCTGCAGCCTGAGTTTACAGTTGTCCGTGTTTCCAGGTAAACAAAGTAGGTTGTTGTTGCAGTCTCCCTTGCCAAAACCAAAAATTATTACTGATCTAAAAAGTCTCACAACTTGCTCATAGTCTATTCTAATCTGAGATTAACGTAATGATGGGAGCTGATCAAATTTAAAAGGCAGGCATCTTAACATCAGTGTGTTAATTCAAGTGAATCTTATGTGGAATGCTTCCCTGAGGCCAGTTTGGGGAACACAGGAGGAGCCTCACTGACCTTTCGGACACTAAATGTGTGAAGCCAAACGCGAGTTCATGTCTTTACTTCGTGGCTTGCTTAATTGGTTCTCAACACTTGCGTTTACGCTAAATTAACTTCCAACAACAGAGTGCTTCCTCAGACGTGTTCTTGCTCCAGGCCTGGTGCACTTCCTAATTGAGAACTCAAGAGCGCAGCTTCCCACAAAGCTTTGCTCAGCCACTGCGTCAGCCTGGATTAGTGCTAATGTTTAAACAACAATAATATGCACAAGCGTTCAGAAGACCAGCAATGAAGCAGCTGCGGGATGAAGCAGCCAGGTCTGGCCCCCATTTATTCGTAGGTTCTCTCCTTCTGCTTTGACTGATCAGTCGGGTATTTGTTTCATCGCAATTTCTGATCTATGAAGCAATACAGAAAAAAATCTAGAAATAAATAAATCTAGAAATAAATAAATCTAGAAATAAATAAATCTAGGCTCCTTTACAGCTCAACAATGGATGTTCTCTCATTTCTCAGACATTGCTCTCTCATTTTTCTCATTTCTCATTTTTACAGCTCAGCTAGATGGCTGTTCTTTGATTAAATTAGTACTAAATAGATACTTTACACTTGGACAACAGACATTTTATTTATTCTCCGATTGGAAGAAAAATCCTTATATCTAAAATGAACCAATTCAGAAACGCTAACTAAAACAAAGCTATCTGTAAAAGAACATCACAGATAAGCGGATTTCAAAGTCAAGTGACAGCGCATGTGCAAGAGTATCCAGTAAGACCATCTAAGACCCCAGCAGGATCCTTCTGCAGCCTGTCCCATTCTCCTTGTCTAGCAGGAGAACTTGGATCCTGTCACTTGGAATCTTGTCAAGCTGTTTGCAAGACAAGAAAGCAATTGTACCATAGGTGGGTCAGGCAGAATCTCGGACTCTGCTTTTGCCTTGATGCTTTTCTGCAGGGAGCTGATCCAAGGTCTCTGCTTTCTCCAGCACGCGCTCCCTGTCACGCTGCAGCTATGCTGGTTATGCTTGTGGATTTGTCCACTGGCCACACATGGCTCATAACCTGGTTCCCTTGCAGACAGCAACTCAGAAAGAACAATGGAGGAACTGCCCAACACACAGCACTTAACACCAGCTCTCAGAGAGTGACCACTCTGGAGCTCCGCTCTCAGAGAGTGACCACTCTGGAGACTGGCAGTCAGCTCAGTGTGAGCGGCTGCAGGCACTGCGGCTCTTGTGCAGCTGGCCTGTGTGTGTGTGTTTGTGTGTGTGTATGTGTGTGTGTGTCTGTGTCTGTGTGTGTGTGAGCACTGAGCAGTGTTTGAGTAGCGGGTCCAGAGAGAGCACAGGCTCTGGCAGGCTGGCGTGTTCTCATAATGGCCTCACTTCCTTTTGGCTAAAACAGCACCGCTGCATTCCCATAACACAATCCAGCAAAATGAAGAGGAGGACCATCTGGACTGTGGACTTTCTGAAACACAGCCAAGAATGAGGCACTGGAGTGGCAGTCCCGGTGACAGTCAACACTCGAGATTAAAGAGAGCAACACCCAGCTCATTAGGAAAAGCAGGTTATGATGCTCATAACTGAAACATTGCATAATTACACTGTTTTCTCTCATAATAAATCCAAAATATGTTGAGGGAAAAAAGAAAAAAGAAAAATCTGTTCCGTGTAGTATTGTGTGCAAAACCATGTGCATGCAGTGCCTAATTACACTTCCATATTTTAATGCCAGAGATGTATGATGAGAAAGTACAGTTGGCCCAGCTGCTTTTGTGGGTTTAGAAACCACATCCTCCACTCTGGACCCTATACAAATCCATGTTCATTGCAACCTGCATTCACCTTGAAAGAAACCACACATGAGCACAAGGCCTAAGAAAACATGGCCACAAGACTAATAAAGATTCCAGCTTCCCCACAAGCAAGTGCGTCTGTTTGATCCAGCTCAAAACTCACTGAACACATGATGTTAATGCTACTCGCCACCCTCCAGCTCACTCACACTCAGTCCACTGCTTAAAACCCACTTCAAAGCATTATAAACTATTCCTTAAGTGATAAAAATGTGTTATATCATACCTGCATGAAAGAAACTAAGGGGAAAAAACACAAATTTAAAATAAAATAACATTTGCACCAAATTACAATACATGGCAATACATCACACCTCCCATTCATGTAATGCATTATTTGTGGAGCTTGGAGGGAGCCCTGTTGAAGTGTCCTGATCCCACTCCTCTGTGTGAAGCCCCACATGTCTGCATGCCAGCCATCAACAATCCCGGCACGCTAATAAACAAACAACCTGTTCTGCTGGGATCTTCCCCACAAATGTCCGCAAAAGTGTGACTTCAGCTCAGCGTGATTCTAAGCAAACTGGCTACCCACAGGGTGGTCTGGCCAAGACAATGTAGCCTGCAGGCATTCCAGGCTTACTCATTAGCAACATAAGGTTAATTAGAGAGAGGCCCAATGAGAATGGCCTTGTCCAAATGGCACCTCCCCGAGCAGGATATGCCCTTCAATGGACTTTTAATTAACAACCCCAGGTTGAGTGCACTCTACTTGGTATGGGTGAGGACCATACCCTTACTGCATGCTGAAATAGGACCACACCCTTACTGCATGCTGAAATAGGACCACACCCTTACTGCATGCTGAAATAGGACCACACCCTTACTGCATGCTGAAATAGGACCACACCCTTACTGCATGCTGAAATAGTACCACACCCTTACTGCATGCTGAAATAGTACCACACCCTTACTGCATTCTGAAATAGTACCACACCCTTACTGCATGCTGAAATAGGACCATACCCTTACTGCATGCCGAAATAGTACCATACCCTTACTGCATGCTGAAATAGTACCACACCCTTACTGCATGCTGAAATAGGGCCATACGCTTACTGCATACCGAAATAGTACCACACCCTTACTGCATGCTGAAATAGGACCATACCCTTACTGCATGCTGAAATAGGACCATACCCTTACTGCATGCTGATATAGTACCATACCCTTACTGCATTCTGAAATAGGACCATACTCTTACTGCATTCTGAAACAGTACCACATTCCTAGTGCATGTTGAAATAGGAACATAACCTTACTGCATGCTGAAATAGTACCACACTCCTAGTGCATTCTGAAATAGGACCATAACTTTACTTAATTCTGAAACAGTACCACATTCCTAGTTCATGTTGAAATAGTACCACACTCTTAGTGCATGCTGAAATAGGACCATAACCTTACTGCATGCTAAAATAAAAGACCATACCATAACTGCCTGCTGAAATAGTACTATACTTATTGCATGCTGAAATAGGGCCATGTTCTTACTGCATTCTGAAATGGGGCCAATGGCAATAATGTGATAGCTTTGTGCAGCTTTATTAGAAGCTACCCATACTGAGAAATACTCTAAAGGGCTGAACAACTTTTATTATCGCCCTCCTTGAGAAAAAAATACATTTAATTTTTTGAGACACAAGAATGATTTGTCATTAGGCAAATAACTGCAATCTCAAAACCTGCATTCTAAGACATTTAACTGATTCTGTGATCTGGATGGAAGTGGGATCATCTTTGCTCTTTTGCAAAGGAATTCTGTTCATGCTCATCAGGTATTCACTCGCCTATGCTTCCTACATCAACTCTTGTCTGTCAAGTACGAATGCAAAAAGTCATACAACACAAGATCAACATCCTTTCCAGCTGCGAACCAGCACAAATACCGGAGCTAAGAAAGATCATGGATTCAACAAATGATTCGATCTGAACACTACAGTGATTCTCCACTGTAGGACAGACAAATAACTCCAGCTGTAAAAAGCACTGGCATGGAAACACTGATAATAACAGACAAGCATCTAACCATTTAGCAGCAAATGATTTAGACTAAGAGCTGTGTGAGCTCACCCAGAAGTGTGCATGACAGTTGACCACCATGGTCCTCTCAATCAGCTCATCCGGACACTCGAGCAGGTGGTGACCAGACACCACGCCAGCATTGTTGATCAGCAGGTCGACCTCCCCGACCTCTCTGCGAACTTTCTCTGCAGTGGAGTACACGCTCTCACGCTTCCCCACGTCACACACGTACGTGTAGACCTGAGGCCGGATGGGAAGAACCTCTTCCACCCCAGCTTCTGAAAACACACCCAAAGGATCAGTCACACACTGAGACATAAAGTCAGACCTTTATCTGGCTACACATCTTACACTTAGGTTTTACAATTGTACAGTTAGGTTTTCCCTCAAACAGGCTATGACCCATTCAATCATGCTTCCACAACTGCTTCCTCAAATGAAGCCTAATCCTCCCTGGAATATTTTTATTACATATTTGATCAAATCATACCACAATTATTCTAGACAGGCCAACATGAATGGATTTGCAGCTTGCTTGGGAACTCTCTCTCTAAGGGAACTAAATACTAATTAGTATATTAGGTAACATGCAAATTAAAACTCTGAAATTAAATATGATTTAGGATACAGGTTGTACACTCACTATCATTCTACAAAAGATAGATAGATAGATAGATAGATAGATAGATAGATAGATAGATAGATAGATAGATAGATAGATAGATAGAAAGAAAGAAAGAAAGAAAGAAAGAAAGAAAGAAAGAAAGAAAGAAAGAAAGAAAGAAAGAAAGAAAGAAAGAAAGAAAGAGGGGAGAAAGGTCCGTTACCCTCTTTCGCCACAGGACTGTCGAGTTCACGGTAGATTTGTCGCACCATGTCCGCAGTCTCCTCGTTGCTTTGGCTGTTGATGTCCCAGAGCACGAGGATCGCCCGACGTCGGGCGAACTCCTTGGCGAAAAGGCGCCCGAGTTGTCCGCCGGCGCCGGTGATGACACACACCTGCCCAGCCACGCTCTTCTCTTTCGGGCGCACCAGCCACTTTAACCCAGCCATCGAAATGGCCCAAATGACTTTTAAAATGACCACGAAGAATTCCGCGATAATGGTAATCATTGCTACTTTGATTTTCAAACCAAGAAGCAAGCGAAAATAAACACAATTTGATTTAGTTTAAATATAGTCACGATGTTCTAGATAATAAAGCAATGAACGTCTATCACAAATACCCTGAAAGTGATTAACAAACGCAAATCAAATAGCAAACCTTAATTTAATTCACAAAATGTTATTTATGGGTTTACCATATATAGGCAAATCACTTCATGTAGACTAATGAATAAAGGCTTGCTTTTATATTCAATTCTACCATATATTAATTCATAAAATAACATATTAAACAGTCAAAAATTGAATAACAAGAACCTAACTGACAGCGGATAAGACCAGATCTGTTCTGTTTGTCCTACAGTTCAATAATCAAGCCTACGGCAGGCGCAAAATGTCTTTAACGACAAAGTCGGATTGCGAGAACTGAAAGAAGCACGAAAGCAAACTGTTTTTCCTAAAGCTGCGAGCGGCGCGCGGCGAGGCGCTTCTCTAATCCACTGGTAGAATCCGACTGCGCTCGTGAGCAGAAGCAATCTCGAGAGCCCTCGCGCGAGAATGACAGCTCTGCGCTGATCTCAACACCTCGCGCACGCACGGGCTCTTTTTAAAGACTCCAAAGACTCCAGAGGGAAAAAAAAAACTCCAAAGACTCCAGAAAAAGGACCCCAGGAGCTAGGCTATTGTCTCGAATGCCTGACGAAAATGTAAGTCGACTTCGCGCTAGTTAATCAGAGACATGAAACGATCTCGTATTAGGAAATTCTGTTTTGTGTAGATTATACCTGAATATATGGGAGCATATTAAGATAGGGTTGAACTGGTCCAAACACCCTGCTCCCTGTCACGGATTGGGATGAAGGGTTAGTTTTACAATGAAGAAATGACAGCTTCGTTAGTTTATATTTGTTTTATATGCTTGACAATGCAAGACACACTTGTGCTCCCAACAACTCCCAAGTAGTGTGTCAGCGAGAAGCAGGTAGCATAATACGATGAACAGAAACTGATTAGAAGAACTTCACGGACCTTGCTGGCAAGCACACTCACTCACTCACTCACATTTACTAAGATGTGAATTCTCTATCGCCTCAGATGATCAGAAATGAAACTAGGAAGACTTACTTTTTTTAATTAGATCTCGTTTTCGCAACATAAACTTGTTATAAACTCTAAATCCAAACCTCTTGTGTTTTCTTTTAACTACATGGGCTGAAGTGTGTGCGGAACGTTTTTGTTAGACCTATTGCTATACAATACATGGAAAGCTGTACAGAAGGCTAGAAAGAGTTGTAGGTTTATTTGGCACTTAGAAACAGCTGTACAAGGTGGCCATCTTGTGGTGTGTTTGTGCACTGACTGCTCTTTACCGCTGTGTTTTATACCCTCAGTGCACTCTTTCCATTTCTATAGAACTTGAGATGGCAGACTTCACCCATTTCACAGATAGGGTGAGAGAGTGTGGACAGCAAAATGAAAATGGCTGTAAATGAGTTGTCACAATTTATAGCGTTTATAACGTGTCACAATTTATAGACTGTCAGCAAAAAAAAAGTAAAAATATTAAATATATTAAAAGTAAACTAAAGCGGAATACACTAACTTCGTATGTCAGTACATTGTAATAACGAATGAATACCCTGAGTATTACAACGCTAGCAGTCTTATATCTAACGGGTTTCCAACGTGTGCCATACCATCTTAACATTATGAAACATTTTGTGGAATGAAATGGAGACCTCTGCAAAATGAATTTAACAATGGTCTACCCTCTACAGCGTTTAATAGATATCTGTCGCATTATGGCTTATTTTTCTCTACTTACCTCGTGCTATTTGAACTAAATTAAATGGCCATATGTTATATGTTAATTACTTGGCCATATGTGTAAAAGCGTACACGAGTAGGTATTTGACTCATACGGGGGAAAAGCTCCGAAGGCCGCTTATCATCTGACTCATGGCTGAATGGGTTCATGCTTCTGTTTAGCAGATTTTCCGTCCAGTAGAACAGATTTTTGCATTCTTACACCCCAATTAAGTTCGCAATCATACTGTCTCCAACTATTTGAAACGTGTTGAACTGACTTCAAATGCACTATCGAGTTAATGAGTGCATTTAGGCCATACACTGTTGTGTTTAACACGAGTATCCCATCACGAAGGTCTATTGAACTCTGGTAACTACAGTAACCTGTGCTGGTAACTTAGTAACGTGTACTCATCATGGGACTACAGGAACACGATGGCAGACAAGCTAGCTGGCTAGCTAAATAACTATCTAGATAATTCGCCAAAAGTCGCCAGCCAAAGTCAAAATGTTTCTACAAAGAATGATAAGTAAGTATATTTAAGAAAAAAGAAAAAAAAAAACATTCACGCGAACCAAACCTTACAGGCAATGTCTTCAAAGTGGCTGAAATGCGAGCATTTGTTTGTCCGAAAGTGGTAACAGTACCTGCTGAAGTATTGGACTCTAATCAAAGTTGTGTTCCGTACCTGCGAGAAAACCTCGCAGACAACATTTCCACCTTCAGATTAGTGCCTGTGGGGAAAGCGCCTGAAGAATTCAGAATAAATGCGTCCTCGGGGAAAAAGACGCGTCCCAGCAGCCGAAGATGTAAGTAGAGCAGGATAGAGTTACGGTAACCCGAACAGATCCTCACATACTCTCACAACAGCCAGTTAGCCAAGTCTTGTGTAAGACATCAATTTCTATGTTAGCCTTTTTAATGGAGGATTTAAAATAATTTACAAATACAGGACTAACTATTAACACTACTGAAGGGATAACCATAGCAGTTTAACTTAGTGCCAACAGTTAAGCTTAAACATTATATGTTCTAAATGTAAGTAAACCTATAGGACTGTAGGATTACTCGAATAGGCCTAACTATTATAATATTGAGGGATATGTGAGGGTCCCATCCACCCACACGGCCAGGTAATATACCTTACCGTTTTCTCACGAGACTAATAGACAGTTGTGACCACGGAAGATTTATACTCCTCCGGTATTTGCGGATGTATTGGTTAAAACAAATTTAAGGAGTTATGTGTGATGTGTACATATCCTTTCCACGTTTTGTTTCTGTACGAAGTGCTCAGGTGTTCTCTTTCTTGTAGCGGTGACGAGACTAGTCCCGGAAAGCACAAATACTGATACATGTGGACATAATTTTCTGTTTGATAAGAGATGGAGAAATGGAATGTTTTCCAAGAATAATTTCAAAGGTATTTTATTTCCTCAGATATGACAGCTTGAATGGCTCTGTAAGATAGGAAATAATAATAATAATAATAATAATAATAATAATAATAATAATAATAATAATAAGCGTGATTTACATTATCTTTGAACAAAACTAACATGGAATTAGTTTGTGGATGAAGACAAACAGTTGTACTATCAAAACAGAACAAAGACTGCCAGTAATTTGCCAACTGATGATGTTACAGTCTTCTATGTTGCTAACTAAATAATTAACTGATCTAACATGTTTAATTTTTTTTTCTATTCAATAGATGGCGAACCCGTCAAACCCACATCTATTTTGCCTCCGGTTTCTCTGGATTTCCAAAATCATCAATCACACATTTTAAACAAGTTATTGAATCAGAAGCAACTATTTTATGGAATTACAAAGCCCTGTAGTTTTGGGTTAGTATTTCATTATTCAGCATTTCATCATTTTTAGATGGTTACTACGTGTCATGTCCCTCCCTGGTGATTCCCCTCTTCGACTGCCGAGGTCAATGTAACCAGTCTGTTGGACTGTTTCACACAATCACCTTGTTAGAATGAATATTTAAACCTGGCATCTGGGTTGATTCAGTGCAAAGTCTTGCCATACTTTCTCTACTGCGATTCTGAGTGCTCTGTTATTGTGTGTGCGTTTCTTTTTTACTTCTCTGCCTGGTGTCTGGATCTTGGATTTTGCCTTCACTGACTGCTTTATCTAGTATTTTGACCCTATTTTCTGGACCTGACTATTCTATACTATGTAATGAGTTACACTATGGAATTGAGGTGAAAACCTTAATACTCTGTGTATCACTTACAGGTCCTATGAGGAATATGGTCTAGTGTCAGTCCCATCAGTTAAGTTATCAGTTACCACCCCACCTATCAGTGGAAGGAACAATGTTACTGGAGGTTTCAAAAACAGGTGACTAACACAGCCCAACAAAATGTGTCATAAATTGTTTTCCCAGTTGAACAGAAGCTAAAATCTAATATAACTACTTACTGCAACCCACTGGTCTGCAGACCAAGGGTAAATAAAAGAGGATGTAATCACTTCACCGCTGGATTTAACACCTCAAGTAAGCACATCATTATTTCATATGCACTAATTCGCATAGTGTTTGTAAGTAAGTAAATTATTATTTTCAAATGCACTTATGCATTTAGTGATTGTTTTAAGGACATTTTACCTGCCATTGGTCAGACAGTCCTTTAATTTGGTGGTATATCAAGAGCAACTGTTAAGTGCATGTTAAGTCAGATGCCATTGTTTTCAGCAGGCTGGGTTTTTTTTGGGATTGTTTTGCAGACCAGTCCTACCCTGATCCTGTCCCAGGGGCTCCAGCACTATTCCTCCAGAGGCTTCTGGAGATCTCCTCTCTGGAAGGGGAAACGGTGCACGAGGAGAAGAGTAAAAATCCTAAAAAGAGCCACAGGCAGGAGTCCTGACGAAAAACTACTGCTCACAGAGAAAAAGAGCTTATTGTACAGTGCCAAAGAGATGGCAACAAAGAGGCAAGGAAAAACATAATGTAGTGCAAATGTTAGGGGACTATCACCCCTGCTAATGCATAATGACTAATGACAAGCCCACATTCTCAAAACAATGCACAGGCCAAAGTACAAAATGTCACATTTAATTATGACTGTTATTGTTTTGTAATCATAACACTTCTTGTTAGCCAGACATGGATTTCACGTATAAGTATTTAAGATTAACATTAGTATTGGAACAGTTTATCTGGAATTTTCTGTTCCTCATATTCATTTTTTCCATGTTTATTCAAAACAGTTGAGTATGCAGCAATAATAACCAATTTTATCTACTGTTTAAGGAGCTGTAGCACCCTGGAGTCACTAAGTAAAGGTTGGAGAGTGAGGTTTGGAGTGCAGCCCTTGAGAGCATCAGCAAGTAATCTGAAGACATGCAACATTTACAGACACCCTTCTTTGAGAATATACTGGCAGATATGTTGAATAGTAAAGTTTAATGCTTATGCTTTGTTTACCTTTTGTTTCAGTCCAAAAATGTGTAAGAATTCATTTTTAATAGTGTTGGCTGCTGTTCACATTATGAAGACAGTCCAACCACTGATTTAACCCAGCTGCATTACAGCATTCCTGTGCAGCACTGTGTCGTTGGACATGTCTGTAGTCTTCACATTTACAACTTGCACACAATAGTGGGTCCAATCTGTTTTTTTGTCATGGAAATTGGGGGAGGCCTATATACCAGCACTGAATAAAATAAAGTTGCAAATGTAATGTTTTTGTTTTTTATTTACTTTTATATATATTTCAACATACAAGGGATTATTGTAATAACTTCTTGTGAATCAACTGGTGAGAATAATTCCTCTTCATGGCCCACAGGAAGGTTGTAGGCATCAAATCAATTACTTTCAGGAGCTATGTAGCAATCAGTAATTGGGTAAATGTGCAGTTCTTTGATTACATAAAATTTGAGTAGCTTGCATTTCTAAAATTTTAAATTATCCATGTTGAGTATGTCTGTGGAAAACTCTTACACGTGTGTGCAAGTGAACACACACATTATACTTGTTATATAAAAAGTCCACATTTTGGAGGTCTGATATGTCTTTCTGTATGACATGGACCCATACATGTGATACTCATACATGTGATTTATTTAATACTTTGTTATAATTTGAGGTGCATAGAATTATTTCTTCTTCCTGAAGCAAATGAATTACTATCATTTGTATTGGAAAGAGCCTTTTTTCTGTTAACCCTCCAGGTAGCTGATGTTTATATGTAAACCTGCGACAACTTCCAGAGGCAGTTCTACTTATGTAGTTCCTATGTCAGAAATAGGCCTGTAATGGCTTATAGGCTTATAAACTGCAACGCAAATCTGTTTTCTGCAGGACAAATGAAAATGGGTCTTAGAACCATCATCTTTATCTAGTGTTTATCATATTATCATATAGTATTTATTCTTGAATGTGTGTGTTAAGGTCCAACATTAACAAAATGAACAGACACAATGATAAGTAAATATGTTTTACATAAGCAGATTACTTCTGATGGATAAGTGTAATAGAATGTTAATTCAAATTAACATAACTATACCTAATTTAATATACCTGTCACGGGACGCAACCCCCCCCCACCCCCGTGATGGCAGGGTTTATCGTTTAGTGTTTGTCAGTCTATTTAAACCCCCGTCAGTGCGTACCTCACTGTTGGTCATTGTTTGTTAGCATCTGAGTATAATGTTAGTATCCATGTGTGTCTAGCCTGTGTTAATGTTACAGTCTTTATTGTTAGCGTTAAGTATGTTGATGTTCACTGTTAATGTTATGTGTGAGTGCCACCATTGTCTTTTACGTTCAATGTCATTCAATGTTTCACAAAGTCAAGGGAGTCTGTCTGTCCTGTTCCGTGCCCTGCAGCAGTCGGGCAGATATTACAGAATGACCAACCACCACAGGAATTTCTTGGGGGCGGGCCTGAGGCTACTGGGCCTGGGCTGAGGAGCACCGATGTGCCCCACAAGGACCATAAAGAGGGCGGTTGGGTGGAGCCAGCAGGATCTCCGGAGGGCAGGGCTGAAGCCCGAGTCCCTTCCCTTCCATGGACCCGCCAGTAGGACTGGAGGGGTTCACCCAAAGCCTCGGAGCGCCTGGGAGAAGGAGGACCGTTCGGGGGAGGAGCACGGCTGGAACCGGGTCGGAGGTGCTGGGTGGGCACCGGGCATGGCCGTACTGTGTGTGTGTGTGTGTGTGTACAGCAGCCTGGAGTTTGCTATCCCGGAAGGGGAAGCGTCGGAAACTGTGCCCCTAGGGAGGGTTTGTCGTCAGGGAATGTCTCTCCCCCGCATGTTACGAGCAGCATACTGCTACAAGTATGAATTGTAGGAATGCCATAAACAAGTGGCTGGCATAGTATACAGGAAAATCTGTGCCAAGTACAAACTGGAAGTTCCAAGATCTAAGTGCGATACACCCCCAAAGGTGGTGGAAAATGACCATGCTAAGATTCTGTAGGACTTCCAGATACAGACAGACAAAATGGTAATGGCTAATCAACTGGCTAGTGTAGTGGTGGATAAACAACAGAAGAGGGCTGTACTGATAGATGTGGCAATTCCAAATGATAGCAACATCAGGAACAAGGAACATGAAAAGCTCGAGAAATACCATGGGCTGAAAGAAGAGCTAGAAACTATGTGGAGAATGAAGGCAACCATGGTTGCCATGGTTATCAGAGCACTACGGACTGTGGCTCCGGCAGATCCCAGAAAAAACTTTTGAGATCTCCACCCAGAAGAGTGCAGTCCTGGGAACAGGTGGACCTGTGCTTGATGGAAAAAGGCCTCTATATATATATATATATATATATATGCTTTATTAGTCTCTTATATATATGGGACTAATAAAGCATATTCATATAACCAGAAATCTATGTAATCTATATATTGTTATATGAAGACAAGTCTGGATATTGTGACCAAGGTTTAGGAAATTGAGGTTTTTATTTAAAATTAGGGCTTTTCTTTATGGTTAATGTTTATTTTCAATTTATTATTATCGTAATCACCATCTAAAGTTGGAATATTTAAGATATTTAAGATATTTAAATATCTTAAATTAACATTAGGATGAGACTGTTGTGATGTCATTACTTGGTCTAAACCATCAATATTTGCTCCTTCTCTCCCTCACCTGTCAGCATCTTTATACTCTCCCTCTCTCTCTACTTTGAATGAACCAGAGTGAACATGGAAAAATATTATCAGTAAGCAACTGATATTTCTTGCCATGATGCTCGTGAATGGATTACAGACAATTTCTTATCTGACTGGTAAATGTCAGGAAACATTGACTCAATTCTTGAACTCTTCTGTACTTATATCATCTGACTAGTACTCATTCTCTCACAGCTTACTTCTCTATTTTCTGAAGTTGCCCAAAAAACCTCTGCATGTCATTGTCACCCTCCCCCTTACTCATGACTTACTGTGGATGAAAGCTGACAAAAGATGACTAATAGAAATCTATTTTAACTTTTTCAAACTGACACTAACCATTGCCATTTATCATAAGCAGGTACAACTACACATGATATTATACGAATATACAGTAAATTAAAGCTGCTACTCTACATGTTCACATGCATCACTACTATGACTGATACATTACTGAGACTTCACGTGGGATTTCTAACAAATATAATGAAATATAAAACATTACCGTTAGTTGAAGTTGACTGTGACCATTAGTGGATGCTTCATGAATGTGTGGCTAATTAACTTTCCAGTTACCTTAGCTAGGTTATGAGAGCTAACGTCAGTAGTGATGGAAGATTTAGTTAGTATTCGCAAATTGGCCCATTTTCACCAAAAAATGTTTGTTTCCACTACATAGAATTACTGATACATTTTACTCAAATATTATTTATTTATACAATTACAATTTCAGCGCAAAATGATGTATTGACTTTAACGTTATCTTTTTTCCAAACATTGCGCAAAGATAGTGAGTGGAATCAATGTACATTTTGATCTTATCTCAACATTTTGATCTTATCTCAATATTGGATGTGTTGTTCACCCCCCATATGGTGTCTAAGGCCTTGCATCTCTCTCTAATGCGGATAAGGTTGTATGAACTCCACAGGTTGAGTTTTTGCTCAGTGCAGTTGTTCTAAAGCGACTTGGTCTAAAGGGAGGTTATAGTAGAATATTATAGTATAGTAACATTATTTTAGCTGACATTTTCCCCTAATGATGCTATGAAGCCAGTATTATTGTGGAACTTGCTAAAGTAGCTTACAGTGATGTTTTAGCAAAAATAAACATGCAAACTTGATGTATAGTGATTAATGACTTGGTGTGCATTTGGAGAGGTTTTTGGACACTTCAGAGAAGTCACCTAGTGGATACCTAGTGGAAAACATTATGTAGCTACTTAATCATTTCATGTATATGCTCAAAATTGTTCAATTTATTACACAAGACCCTGGTGAATCAAGAAATGTAGAGTGTGAGTGAAGCATCAATAGACACATTATACACCTCAAAAATCAAAGGCGTTTTATTTTTTGTTGACATTTTCATCTGTATTAGATGAGCTCAAATGGAACCTAAATGATGGACAAATAAGGCTGGATGTGAATGGATGTCTTGTCCCAAGTGTCTACTTCAATTTGAATCCTGAATGATCATTGTGGTATGTGTACAATTTCAGATACCTAGTGTTAAAATGAACAAGTACAAATCGTTCAAAAATGAGCTTAAAACTGCTAGCGCATAAAGGGGCTAAGGCGTACTGCAAATCTACCGTTGGCGAAATACATCTTTGTATTATAGCCTATTAATTTATTAGTCATTTGTAGCTACTGCCAATGATATAGAATTACACACTGTAGTGCACTTGTCATGTTAAAACAGTATTTATTTATCAGCGTGTTTGTTTTATTCTTCTTTTTCAAGTGTTTGGAAAACGTAGATGGGGGAAACTAGTACGTATTCATAATAATATAGTAGCAGTACTACCGACTAGGAAATTGTGTTATTTAATTTAGCAGTAATGCTCGCACTTTGGCAGTGTGCTCTCTCGTGAATATTTTGGTCGCTTTGTTCAAAGCCAAGACTCCTCCGTGGAGAACAAGTTCCAGCAGAAATACTGGAAAACCAAACAAATGCTAATCAAAGCCACAGGAAAGAAAGAAGATTAGCACGATGTCACCTCAGATGCAGACCTTGATGCAAACTTGAGGTCAGGATACAAGTATTAATGCTCAAACGGACCAACAGTGGATTCGGCTAAAAGTAAGCGATGTATTTTAGACCGAACTGTAAGGTTCATGACTTCTTAAACATTCATAGGTCTGTGTTTTGTATTTGTTTTGACCACTCTAGGTGTTCCCCTCGGTGCAGAGGACATGCATGGAACTCCTCAAAGTGATAGAACAGTACCAGAGAAGGATCTGCCGTAATTGCTCTCCGTATGCTGCTCGAGCAAAAACATTCCACCAAGCGCAGTTCCACTGAGTACACTCAGTAAAGAGACTAGCCAAGCATAATTCTCAAGTAGTAGTACTCAAGTAGCTTTCAGGTCCTGCTGTTTTACAGGGAAATCCCATCCAGTAGATGTACTCAATTGGCGTACATGTTCAATTATGAGACTGAGTACCATTGCTTGACAGATATCCCTACAAATTGCTTCTTTAACACTTTCCCTAAACATGATATGATGATGAGGCTTCGCCCTCACATATGCCTCCTTGTGGCAGACCGGCAGTGCACACGCCATTGTGTCGCCTGTATCAGGAGGTGGACACATTCTGCTACCGGGCCATCTCACACACCTGGCTGACTGTGAACCGGAAGGAGCAGTCTAGGACGGAGTACCGTGGCGCCCTGCTCTGCATGAAAGACGTGTACCAGGAGTTGGATCCTGACACGCATAACCACATGGAAAAGTTCCGCAAGGTCAGCCTGCCTAACAGGATTATGATGAGTTAAGTGGAATTGTGCTCGCTGAAGACATTTTGACCCAGGCTTGTTCACTGAGAATCCAGAGAATCCAGATTCAAGAGAATGCATGGCTCATACAGGATAAAAAATGCTTAATAAAAGTTTCATATCAAGAAGGCTCCCCGATAAGAAGGTAGTGGTGTGTGTAATGGTCAGTAATTTTTGTACTGTCCCTTTAAGTTGCGTTTACGTAAGAAGAGGTTTTTTTTTGTTTTTGCTGTACATTACAGAGACTACTGGACTTGGCTCTTATATTGTCCTTGTTTTCATTTCTTTAAGTAACGCATCTGAAAGCTTTGGATGTTTTCTAGAGTTCATGTATGAACATTCTGCAAGATTCCAAGAGCAGGCCTATATCACGTAGTGAATAAATCGGCAAGATTACTTGAGTCTGACCAGTGTCTCCTCCACGTGCTTCAAAGGTCACTCTCTTCTAGTTCCAAAGTTCTCTGGTAATCTGGGTTAAAGTATAACTTTTAAATATGACTAACTCCAAGCGTTACATGTGTCACATGTGCTGAAACAATTACAAATTGTATATAAATTTTTAGAACACATATATGTACAGACAATGTAGCTTGCAGAGGAGCTGACTCAGAAACTGTCCTCAGTATGCCGGACACCAGCAGCGTCTAGTCATGTTAGCCATCCATAATATCTTCAGCCACTGGGGTCCACAGCTGAATTAGTATTTAGATCTCTGTATATAGTCATATGTTTGTTTGTTTGGTTTTTTTTAATTACAAAGGTATTAGATCATGATTTTTTATTCATTTTGCTTGTGAAGTAGTTGTTCAAAGGGGGTTATATGGGATCTCCTGTCTGAGTACAGTGTTATCTGTAGAGCTATCATACGAGTAGTGAGTTTAAACATTTTTGTAGCTATTTTTAGAATGTAAAGTAGGAATCTTTCCTGTTCTACTATTGTTTCTTCAATGATTCCTTATTGTCAGTCGGCAGCTTCAAAGTGTCACTTTCAGCCAGTCGGACGCTGCTTTGCTGTCCGCAGGTCCAGGCTCAGGTGCGCTTTACCAAGACGACCTTTTGACAAACTGAAGAAGGACGTGTGTCAGAAGGTGGACCTCCAGGGAGCCAGCCACTGTAATCTGCTCTCGCACATACTCACGAAAAAACACTCGAAGGTCAGAAGTGAAGAAGCCGAAGCCAGCGTGACTGTAGAGGCCAAATAAGGGACGCTGCCTTCCCAGTTCCAGTGATATGCTGTTTTAATAAACACAGGGCTGAAGACATTCTCAGTTCAATGTACGCATGTGTGTTTTATAACAAAGCACCTTTCCTATAGCAGGGTTTGGGCTGCAGGTACTGGACCAAGAACACAAAATTCCTGAGTGACAGGACATGTTGTCTGCTGGGAATTTGCCTTTACTTTATAAGACAATACTCAGGGAATCATGTACTCTCTGAAGTCTACATTCTATAGGTGCGTGCTCTCAATATATTCCATATATTCGCCGACACCCACAGGCGTGCTGAGTCAGGTAGGTGTTTTCTAACCCTTACCCTAGCATGTGACTTGTCCACTGCACATAGTTATAGTTGATGGCTTACCAACACATGCATGGCTTGGCCTGCTTTATCCACTCGTAGATGCTGTCCATGTCCCCTTAAACTGAAGGTAAACACTGCTGGCGTGCGAGTATTCCACCAGGAACACCACTGGGCCTGAGATCTAGCTGTCAGCGTGCAGGCTGTCATGGAACATCAAAGCCTTCCGTTGTTAGGAAGTGGGAAGTGTCAGCTGTTTCATACTAGAATTCTCACACTGTTTCCTTGAGCCCTCATTATCTGAATGACATTACATTCTGCATGCTATACTGAGTCAGGTACAAAACAATCTGCTATGTGCCATGAAGAACTGAATTGATTTGGTGCTGGGGTAGTTTTTCAGGGGAACAGATTGGCCTCCAACTGATTTGCTGAGCTCCTTTGACTTTGTTGCAGCTTTTCAGCAGAATTCTATACACTACCACACTGAGTCAATATCAAGTATTACTTTTTAAGAGATGGTAACAGCTGGCACTGTGTGTTGGAAGTCTATACAGATTATAGTTTGAATGAAATATGTGCTGGATCAACAGTTTTAAAAATTGCGGGGAAAAATATGCATACAAGATATTTAGATATATTTTAGTTTATGCTAAAGATTTCTCAAGATCATCAAAAATAAGTTAAATAATATAATGTTAAGTTAAATAATAATAATAATAATAATAATAATAATAATAAATAATAATATATATCCCAGATTAGCATGTATCAGGTAATTTTATATTTATAAAAATATATTATATTTTTAGCATAAAAAATGAGCTGGACCATCAAACAACCAATAAAACACAAGCTACTAAAATGTAAGCATAAGCGTTTATTATTATTGCTTGAGAGAAGTGACTTGTCATTCCTGTTCATTCTCTCGTCTCATCTTGCTGGGGCTGCTCTCGCTCTCTGAACTGTGAGAGGAGCTCGGGGAGTTCGCCTCTCTGCTCCTCTTCCTGGACCTACTTTGCTCCCTCTGGCTTCTGCCGCTCTGGCCCACGGCAGGAGCAGCACTGGAGCTGTGAGCTCTGACCTCATCAGGATCTCTGGGAGTGTTTTCAGGCCCGGAGCTGTGCTGAGCATGTTCAGTCTGTGCCGTCGCCGCTAAATCCGTGTTTGATGGCCTGGAGGCATCAGTAGATGGTGGAGTATGGTAAATTGGATACCATCCAGGTGTGTAGTTCTCCCCTGCTGCCCCGAAGCTGGCACCCCATGCATCGGCCCTCCAAGCCTTCATGGCAGAGGGTGGTCCCTGCCATATTCGGGCACCATGCAGTCAAAGGGCCCAGGAGACGTCGGGCGGCTCGTGGGCTGATTTGCTTGGGCGCTCCGAATGGCGCAAATGAGCCTCACTTCGTCGTCTTCTTCTTGAGAAGGATTTGACACACCGGAGCTGTTGCCTGCGCAGGTAGGGCTAGTTGATGGTGCCTCTCCTGGAAGTCCAACAGTGCACGGATTCATCTGTGTGTTTCTGTTTGTCCTGTTCCTACGCAGATATTCGTGCACAGGGTCCATGAGTGTTCTCAGGCTGTCCAGAGCTAGATCAGTGACAAACTGAGTGGAAGCTTCTGGAAGTTGAATGGTCAAATGGCTCTGGCCAAAGACGTGCAACATCGTGTCCTGAGGAGTCCAGTCGTCATCATCATCATCATCATCACTCATTCTCTTCACCCTGTTCCTCCACATCCTCTCTCAGGACTTCACCCGGATGCTGGGAGCTTTCTGGGAAAGGTGAGGGAGGTAGGTGACCTTCATCCTCTTCCTCACTGTTGATGAAGGTGGGGGGGGCTGAGGTCCAGTGATTTCTTCTGGTGCCGTCTCAGCAGGAGTCAGAGGGACACCCGACTGAGCACATTCTCGCAGACTTGATCTGCACACTGAGGAAAGAAAAAAATTCCTTAGGCTTCCACTGTTGCAGGATTGCAGCTCTTACTGCCTGGTTTTGAATTGAAATCAGTCATGTGATCTGTTTTTTGACAGCAGTATGTGTACTTTTGGCAAATCTAACAAACAGATTTCCATTATATTAAATGTTTTCTTTCAACTTAGCGCTTTAATTAAAAAATACTGTCACGATTAGTCCTCACAGCTTCTGTTTCTTGTTTTTCTTGTCTTGTGTATTTTAGTTCCATGCCGTAGTTTCATTTTCTCCGCCCCTCGTTTGATTGCTCACACCTGTCCATCGTTTCTACCTTGTTAAGTTCATGCATTTAAACACTGTCTGATGCCCTCTGTTTTTGCTGTTCATTGTGTTTGGTGGATGTCTGAAAGCTCGTCTGTGTATCAAAGCCTTCGTTTATGTTCGCCTGTTTTGTTTCATAGTCTGCTTCCCTTGTTTGCCTGGTTATAATGTATCCCCGTAATCTCCGTATTGGCTCTATGACTCTGGATTTGCCCCCAATAAATCTCGCTCTTCTCCGCACATGCGTCCGCCTCCTTACCGCTCACCGTTACAAATACAGTAAAATATTTAATGTACATACCATTGCAGTCGACCCGATGCAGGTTAATGACCGGGTACGAAATGAAATATAAAACATTACTGTTAGTTGAATTTGCCCGTGACCATTAATGGATGCTTCATGAATGTGTGGCTAATTAACTTTCCAGTTACCTTAGCTAGGTTATGAGAGCTAACGTCAGTAGTGATGGTAGATTGAGTTAGAGTCTTTGGGCCCGCCACGTACAGTCGGAGGGCTGTTTGTAACCACACCTGCACACACCTGCACCTCGTCTGTCTAAATGTATATAAGCCCGTGGCGAAGAGTGCAAGGTGTTGGTTATCGTCGACGTAACATAGTAAGTGATCTTTGTATTAGTGATCACCGTACGTGTTTAATGTTAATCGTTTATTGTTTGTATTAATCGTGAGTGATTCTTGCGAGCGCCATTAGTGTTTCATGTTAAATGTAAATAAATGTTCGTCCCAGTCGGTGCAGCCTGTGCGTCCTGCCTCTCGCCCTGCGGCACTCGGGCCACCGCACGTTATAGTTAGTATTCGCAAACTGGCCCATTTTCATCCAAAGAAAATGTTTGTTTCCACTACATAGAATTACTGATACATTTTAGTCAAAAATTATTTATTTATACAATTACAATTTCAGCGCAAAATGATGTATTGACTTTAACGTTACCTTTTTTCCTGCTGGTCAGAGACGTTAGTTAGTCAGCAGTGCTGATATGTTGTTACGGTGTTACAATAATAAGGGTCTCAACAACAGATGGGAACATTGCGCAATGTTAGGAGCTGTCAAAGATAGTGAGTGGAATCAATGTATTTTTCCCGCTGTATATTGGGGGGGGGTACATTTTGAGCATCTCGGTACACGTCCCCCCAAATATGTATTGTGACTACGACCGTGTGTATGTGAAATTTTATTCGAATATGTATATAGAGATGGATGGATATTTGAAAAGATTGTTTATCAGAAAGATGGCTAACTAAGCAATGCTATTGCGTAAATGTAGTTAACTAAACTTGCTAGCTAAATTATTGGACACTATGTTATAGCTCTGGGTACATTGCTATATGATCAATTTAACATTTACTCATTTGTTATTGTTTTGTGACATTTGTCTTATGTTAAATGGCTTACTATGGCTCAGGAGTCATGTAGATTTAGAAACTCTAGTGCTCTAGTCTCCAGCGCCTCCTGCCCTACAGAGGCTTTCTAACAGTGCGCGTATGTGTTCTCTTGGATACACTAAATCTCTCTGGTCCTGCTCCATGTTGTGTGGTCCAGTCCGTGGAACTGGGACAGGAATGACTGTTTCAGTCCCTGTGCAGTGCCTTGCCCACAACACTTTCTCTTCTCATGTCTATGTCTCTCTGCATATTTTGTTCTTTCTACATAACAAAGATGCAGCATTAGATTCAGTTCCAATCAACTATCTGTCAGTCATTTATTAATACTCGCAGTTGGGCACATTTAATATAAATTACACTGACAGAAGTTTTATAATGTGTACCCAGTAACACTGTGTTTGTCAAACTATATAAGTGTAAGATTACACATAGCAATGAACTTTGTCCAGAAGAAATACTGTACTTGCTAGCTGATATTTCCAATTATACAGGGACTTGCTCAGGTTTACAAAGCACACACAAAAACGAACAATATTTAATTCACATAGTGCCTGATGTTCTGTCAAAAAGGCAACCTTCAGTTTGTAAAATGTTCTTTCCTTCTTTTTTTTTTACTTGTCATCCTATAGGCATAAACAAACATACACAGCTCTGTCTAACCACCACGTGAGGGGTTGTTTGTCTTTTTATGAGGCTTAAATTCAGTGCAAACACTATGAAATGGACCTACTCCATAGCCGTTCCTATTGTACTGGACAGTCAGATGTTTGACTGTGGACTATCTTATACTGCACATCTTGTGTCATTCTCTCACATCTTGTGTTATTTCTTCATTAAACAAAATTATTTCTTCATTAAACTCTAACACCCTGATGAGAAGCAGCAGCCAGTCACCCACCGTGTACCCTCAACCAGAAACCCCAGCCCACTGGGGGACTGAGTCAGGCACAAGAACATTCACACAAGGATAATTTAGAGTATCCAATTAACCTCACCGTCATGTTTTATTCTCCCTCATAATGTCTAAATTGTTTCAAGTCTAAAATAGTTTCTCTTTTGTGAAAATAGAGTAAGAACTGAAATGAGTATGTGATTCACCAGATCATACATTCACCAGATCAGTAAAGCACAAAGCAAGGCAAGTTTTATAGCACACCTTTCATACACTCCAGTCACTCAATGAGAAAATGAGAACAGATATAGGAGAATAAAAGTAAACAGATATATAATTAAAATAGAATAGAAAAAATGACAAACACAAATAAATGCATTAGAACATTCTGGAGATCTAGTACCTCAGAAAGACTATTTCAGAGATAGTTAAAAAAAATAAGACATGAAATTAAAACAAGGAAAAATAATTTAAGAATACAGTGAAGGAAAAAGAGTACATAATTACAGATTGCTGTAGCAAAAAAACAAAAAACAGTTAACTCTCAATCCCTGAGAGGAGTTTGGATTTTATTCAGTCCCTGAAACAGACCTATTAACACAGTCTTCTCTCAGTCCCTGAGAGAATACCAGTCTTCTCTCAATCTCTGAGAGGATGACAGTCTTCTCTCAGTCCATAGTCCACCCTACTGGAGATAAAAGCATAAATGAGCTTCTCTAGATCTTGTTGGGACATCTGACCCTTAATTCTGGCTATATTTTTGAGATGGATAGAAAGCTGTTTTGGTGACGGCTTTGATATGACTAGTGAAGATGAAATCTGAGTCCAATAGAATGCCAAGACTTGGTCTATGGTTTTTAGAGCACGAGAATTAATGTGTTCAGTAATAGAAATGTTCTTTTTGTTTCCAAACACAGTGATCTCTGTTTTTTACTTATATAATTGTCAGAGATTTTGGCTCATTCAATTATTTTTGTGATCCAGACACTGACACAGTGAGTCTATTGACCTGTAATCATCTGGTGAGAGAGCCAGATATATCTGTGTCAATGATAATCAATACTGCTCTTCTGTATAATTTTGCCCAAAGGCAGCATATAGAGATTGAAAGAACAGTCATATCTAATGTTCCACAGGCTCAGTGTTCATGTTATGAGACGCTTTTCAGTGTCTCATAACATCTCTAAACACTGAAATCAACATCCCAGGTACTCATATCCTCAAAACTGTGAAAATGCAGTTACAAACCTTATCATTCTTAGTTCCTACTTCTTTAAAGCCTGCTGTAATTTGCAGCTTTTTGATGGTTAAAGCATCTGTCTAAGTTTCTGTTACCAGCCTTTCCAAGTATAGTTAAAACATTTTAAATCAACAATGTGTGACCCTAGAGAGTAGTTGGCAGTGTACATCACCTCAGATTCATAAGTGCCTAGCTTTAGGTGCAAAAAATGCACTAGCATGTACAATTTCAAACAGTGTATAAAGAAAGCCCTTCTGAGCCCTTACAGCCCACACAGTATATGGCCACTTCACTAAGTTCATCTACTGTAGCTGTACCCATTATCATACCACAGCTTTTATAGTTAATTGACAGGCATATTATGGCACCATAGTTCTGCCTAGAAGTGATTTAAAAAGTGTTCTCTACTGAGATAATTCTTACCCAGCAGGTTTTGTACTAAGAGACCACTACAGTTTCTTTGGCTCAGTTAGTTAAAGGGTGACACTCAAACCAAAAAAAGAAATAACAGAAAAAGAGATAAAGCAAAACTGATTCAGTTAGGTGAGTGTGTTGACAAAGACAGACGTTTTAGTGCAGATTTTGAGTGAATTTCTGTTGGCTTGAGTTTGGGGGCTCTCAGTATCCAGCATTATTTAGTAGATGTAGTGGAGAGTCATTTAGAGTTGTAAGTTGAATTTCTTAAAGGCGCTAGCAGCTTTGCTGGGTAGAACTGAAGCAGAAGCCCTGAGACAGAAGGACGCTTTGTGTGACTTTGGTCTTAGCACAAGCTTCCTAGCAGACCTGAAGTAAATGACACTGAGGAACAGAGCACAGTGATGTTCAAGCCCAGGTCTGTAGTACCAGAGCTCAGTGATGTTCAGGCTCAGTTCTGTAATCCCAGAGCAGAGAAAAGGTCAGACTCACTTCTGTAGTCCCAGAGCACAGAAATGTTCAGGCTCAATTCTGCCTGAGAACAGAAATGCTCAGGTGGGCAAAGTCCTGCTGAGTCCTGCAGCTGACAAGAAACTGAAAAAGGGGGTCCAGTATTCCAGAAGTAGTGGTGCATTAGAACACACGTGATTTTCTCAAATATTTAGAATACAAGTGTTCAAAACCACAACCCCTGCTCTGCTGAAGACATGGTGTGTATTGTAAGATCTGATTCTATTCAACAGGCACCATTTCACTTCTGTTGGAAGAACAAACTTTTTTCCCGTGTAAACAGTTACATTTTATTTACACATAAAAGCAAAGGTTTATGGAGATGCATTGTGGAACACTTGCTATTTCTAGTCCATAAATTAGAGAACAACTAAATCTAATTTAAGATATCATGATGAAGAAACATCCGAAACATTTAACTGGTTAAAATTATTTAGAGAAATCACAAACAACACATTTACACCAAAACACTTCCAGTCTTCAGTGCTGAATTGGATTTGGCTTTTGTTTACAGGGCAGTCTTACAGTCTAATCTAAGCTGGATCGGGGCCAGACTCACATTCCTCCCTCTGTTTCTCTGCCTTCTTCAAGCAGGAGACAGCAGGGCACTGATCTCAGTTTGATGTCGTGCACCAGGGCAGAGAGAAGGGAACAAGGGAGAGATCACACACGCGCGCGCACGCATGTACACACACACACACACACACACACACACACACACACCCACCCCCTAACCTACCTACACATTCAGCCAAGAATTCTCCACCTCTCTGATCGTCCCTCCCTCTGTGATCTCTGTGAGGAACGGGTGGTGCAGGCTTTGACTGAGAGAGTTCCCATGGACGATCTCGGTTGGCCAGATACTGTTCCCCTCGCAGCACTGCAAAAAGGCCCTTTTCTTCAGCTGGAGTCTGTAAATGTGTTTCACTGTACAAACAGACAGATTGGCCACGTAAATTAGGGAACGATTCAGCTGGGCTCCTCCTGCATGTCTCTGACCATTCTGTAGTGACAGGACCTGTGTGTAGGGGCATTATGGGTGGGTTGACTGTGAGACAGGCTGTTTGGCTGCTTGTGGCTGCCGTGTTTGGGATAAACCACTTTGCAGAGGGGGGTTGCTCAGGGAAGTGCTGCCAAGGCAATGATCTCACCTGCTCATCACTGGACTGGAGGAGTGATCATGTTTATGGGACGTGTTACTGTGATGAGAATTGCGTGAGGGCTAAGGACTGCTGCTTTGACTACCCAGCTGAATGCACTGGTAAGTAAAACCCTGGAATCATCTGTATTTGCAGATTTGCAGTTCATCCACTTGATAAAATTTAAGAAAAAGGTGCATTAACAGGACTGGCAGATGATCCTTAAAGATTTCTTAAGAAAGCCATTTCAGATTTCTGAGTGATCAGTTTTACAGTGATTAAACTATCATGCACGATATTCATATGCATCCTTTCATGATATACTGTGCACTTTTTAAATGTCTTATTTAGCTGACAGCACAGGGCCTTCATAGAAGAGCACACAGCCTCAAAGCATGCAGTTTTGCTTGAGCGCCCATTCAAAGTCAACTCCATAATTATAGTAATGCTGCTCTTTGAAAGTATGAATGAATCTGATTGATTCTTTGTAATATACAATCTCAGAGCATAACATGGAGTTATGACTATTAAGGTCCTTTTTTAAATAAACTGCTGTCCATTTTTAAAGTTATTATGTGTTGGCTTTAAAACAAATGATCGCTCTTGTAGGATAAACTGACAGAGCATTAATTCTTGCCCATACACACACACTATTAGTACATTTTTCAGATGTAATCAATTCATAAACAAAAAGCAATATCCTCATGAGATTTCTTTTGACGTTTACATTTGGTATTCACATACGATATTAAAAAGGATATGTAGCTTTAAGAGAAAACTTTGTCCTTGTTTGAAGTGTTGTATGTATGACGATAAATTGTTTCATTAATTAACATATAATTATTTAATATAAATGATTAGTTGCAGGGAGTTTTTTTCAGCTGCACTGTTTGGTGGTCTTTTGTCTTTTTTGTCATACTGTTCAGAAGAACAAAGAAAAATGTATGTAGGTCATACCTAGATAACTGTAATGTAACTGCAATGGCTAAGCATATGCAAATGTGTGAAAGCATTTATACTTTACTTTGGATACTAAATGGCAACATTGGCACATATGAAGCATTTGCACCCATTTTCTGCTGTTTTAAATATCTATGTTTGTTTTGTTTGTTCCATACTGGTGTATCTCAAACACCAAGTCTTTAGGTGACATATCTAATCTTTACTGCCATATCTAATAACCTTTTCCCCAAATATACAAGTCTCATTTGATCTTCCTTCACTGTCTAGGTCAGACTCTTGAGAAAGAGGCATTTTTAAATATCTCAGTATAAACAGTTGCTGATGTTACACGGTTCCAATGGAGAGAAAGAAAAAAAAACTGAAGTAGCAAACTCCCCTAAAATCTATGACTTGCTGGTTTAAATGAGCTCCTCATCTCAACAAAGAAGATGACGTCTTTATTGTTGCATGATTTAATTATTGCTGTGTGGTTGCAAAACATCTTAGTAATGTTGTGAAGGAAGCCAAAATGTTCAGTCTATATATAAAACCACCTAATATGAAAAATTCCCTCCAAGGCAGAGAGAGTTACGAGTCTTAACAATAGGGAACTGTTGGGAGTGTTACATAACTTTATTTAATCAAGGAAAGTCTGATAGGTATGTCTGATTTAATACCTTTGTTCTGTTCACATCTCATTCATATTCATTGTCAATACTGAAAACACAGACAACTTATAACTTTCCTATGGCCAGGTGTACATGTGCAGGCTCTTTCGCCGTGTGTGTCCACAGCCCAGCCATGCGTGGTCAGCCAGTGGACTCCCTGGAGTGGCTGTTTGCAGCTGTGTCAGCCCTTCTACCGCATTCGTAGTCGCAGCGTGGAGAGGACGGCGCAGAACAGTGGGCAGCCGTGCCCAGCACTGGAGCAGAGGGCAGGCTGTATGGAGTACCATGACTGGCAGGGCCAACCCTGTGCTCACACGCAAGGTACCAGACTGTGTGTAGAGGACTGCCGGAGCTAGTACTGAGAGTCCACTGCTTTGCGTTTCACTTTCAACACACACTTCATTCCCTAGCATCGCTGGTTCTATTGAGAGAGAGTGAAAACTGGAACATTTTTGATTTAATTCCAGGTCCAGCACTGATTACAGCACTGGAGTTCAGTAAAGGCAGAGCAGTATACGGCTCACACGGAACTCAACTGGTCTTAGGGTTTGTGTCTCTGCAGACTAGACAAACACAGACACACTGTGTGGATCCACGAGAAGCACACACACACACACGCCATCTAAAACAAACAGCAGCAGCAAGATGCACCTACAAATGAAGCTACATGAAAACAATTAATTTTTCCAAGCCACTATTTCAGTTAACTTTTTACTTACAATTAGATCATACACTTTCAGCAGGTACACCACACTTTCCGATACAATTGCATGTTGTATTAGGTTATTTTAAAAGGCACTAGAGAATAGTCTTAAAAAACCACCCTTGCATTGATTTAAGTTTCACATGGTCATGAACGGTGAATGTCCCAGACTAACATAGATACACATGGCATCTGACAGTCATCCTTTGATCCTGACATCTTTATTCATTGCTATATCTGTAAACACACCTCATTCTTTTACTGTAGACTGGCCTGAGCAAACCGTGTATATTTACCTTCATACTGCAATTCTAAGGAGCCTCTATGACATAAGCCTCTGCGCACCAAATTATCAGCCAGTGTGTGCAGCATGAACCTGCAGTGAGCCCAGTTTTTCTTCCTGCTCCTTCCTCTTCAGGTTTTGTGTAGAGTTTAAGGTGGAGTCCTTGACTGCACAGTGTATGGTGGAGAACAAGCCCCATATGCGTTGGATGCAGTACATCAGAGAGGGCTTCATCGTATGTGTAGCCTGCCAGCCTCCAGCCATGAGTAATCACAGCCACGGTTGCCAAGGAGATGGAGGCTCTGCAGACAGGTGATACAAAGTGCTTCATATAGATATTATATATATATATATATATATATATATAAATAAATAAAATGTTGAGCTATATATACATTGCCAAAAGTATTCGCTCGTCTGCCTTTGCACGCATATGAATTTGAGTGACATCCCAATCTTAATCCATAGGGTTTAACATGATGTCGGCCCACCCTTTCCAGCTATAACAGCTTCAACTCTTGTGGGAAGGCTTTCCACAAGGTTTAGGAGTGTGTTTATGGGAATTTTTGACCATTCTTTCAGAAGCACATTTGTGAGGTCAGATACTGATGTTGGACGAGAAGGCCTGGCTCGCAGTCTCCACTCTAACTTATCCCAAAGGTGTTCTATCGGGTTGAGATCAGGACTCTGTGCAGGCCAGTCAAGTCCTTCCACACCAAACTCGCTCATCCATGTCTTTATGGACATGACTTTGTGCACTGGTGCGCAGGCATGTTGGAACAGGAAAGGGCCATCCCAAAACTGTTCCCACAAAGTTAGGAGCATGAAATTGTCCAAAATCTCTTGGTATGCTGAAGCATCAACAGTTCCTTTCACTGAGGGGCTGAGCCCAAATCCTGAAAAACAACCCCACACCATAATCCCCCCCTCCACCAAACTTTACACTTGGAACAATGCAGTCAGACAAGTACTGCCAAAACCAGACATGTCCATCGGATTGCCAGATGGAGAAGCATAATTCGTCACTCCAGAGAACACGTCTCCACTGCTCTAGAGTCAGTGGCGGTGTGCTTTATACCACTGCATCCAATGCTTTGCATTGCACGTGGTGATGTAAGGATGCAGCTCCCCGGCCTTGGAAACCCATTCCATGAAGTTTGCTATGCACTGTTCATAAACTAATCTGAAGGCCACATTAGGTTTGGAGGTCTGCAGCGATTGACTCTGCAGAAAGTTGACGACCTCTGCACACTATGTGGCTCAGTATCCACTGACTCTGCTGTCACTTTACATGGCCTACCACTTCATGGCTGAGTTGCTGTCATTCCCAATCGCTTTCAGTTCGTTATAACACCACTGAATATTTAGTAGCAAGGAAATTTCATGATTGGACGTGTTGCACAGATGGCATCGTATCACAGTACCATGCTGAAATTCACTGAGCTCCTGAGAGTGACCCATTCTTTCACAAATATTAGTAGAAGCAGTCTGCATACCTAGGTGCTTGGTTTTATACACCTGTGGCCATGGAAGTGATTGGAACACCTGAATTCAATTAATTGGATGGGTGAGCAAATACTTTTGGCAATATAGTGTATATTCCGAACCACTTTGCTCACATGACTTGTGAAGGCTATCTGAAACATCCTGTTTCTCTGGAAACCTTATGTACTTCACTGCATCACTCACTCAGACTGCCCTCCCTACCAGGGCCTGTTCTAATTTTGCTTCAATCTGAACCCTGAGGATCCCTGATTGGTACCAGTTTACATTCTCCCCACAGGGCTGAGGTCATGTGGTGGCAGGCAGTGGACAGGCCCCAGTGCAGAGGCACATGGAAGAGGGTGAAGAGGCTGACACTCTGCTCCTGCCCACTCGTACACAGCTTCATCTTCATTTAAACCAGACTGTATATACTATCTATGACTTGAACAGATACACATTAAAACACCCATAGAGAGAGACTGAGATGCTTTTCAGAAAATTTAAATTTTACTTGTGTAATAAATTTTCACTCATTTTTGTTTGCCATCATTTGTTAATAATGGCATTTAAAGTGAAAAGGTTTGTATTAAAAACTTTCCAAACTGCATTTCACATTAACTCTGCATTTAACTACTATACATATATAAAACTACCTTTTGACAATACCACCTTATGATGGTAGACTGTTTAGTCAACATGTGACTGCAATGAAGTGGCAACTCAAAGCACAATCGGGTCAAAAGTAATTTTAAAAGAAAAATTAAACACCAAACTCATCTAAAGAGAAGCATGTCAAGTTTAATTAGGTTTCCCAAAACACACTACATTTGACTGGATCAGGAGTCACCATATAAACCTACCTATATTTGTTGATGCAAGAATACAAGAATTGAAACAAACATGAATAATAGAACTGTAGCCCCCGGTTTTCTCTTTTCAAAGGAATTATTCAAACTGATAAACATTCGATTCCTGCAGGCATTTAGAAACAATTATACAAATGTAGATAAACTAAAAACAGAATCTTTGCTCCAATTCTTATTTCCAAATGGCACACCAACATGAAATTTCAGGCTACTGAAACACGATTAATGTTGAGGATGTGTCACAGTAGGTTAAGCAGGTGTGTGGAGTAACTGCATAAGATGCTCGGACAGCTTGCGTCTTTATGGTCAATAACTTACTCCACTTAATCTTTCCTGTTATTGTAAGCAAAAACATTTGGCTAGCTACCACGGGCTGTTGCTTGAAAGTCACGGAGAGTTCAGATAACCTCAGAAGTCCTTTCCATTTTTCTTAAGGGTTCTCCACCTGTCCTTAAGCATGACGCTGGTGCGCTCTGGAAATTCAAACTGCTCCAGGATTTTGGCCCATTTTCCCTCACCATAAGCCTTCACCCCAGCTCTCAGGTGCCTGTCTTCTTCCCAAGTCCACATCTAAAGGAAGCACAACACTCAATGGTTAATTGCTGCACAAATACAAGTGAACTACTGAGAGAAACAAAATATGGTGTTTAAAGCTAGGGCGATCATACAGCCTTTTTCCTGTCCGGCCAGGATTTCAAAAATCCCTAAATGCCTGAATTTTGCATTTCCTTTCATGTTGCCATTTGCTTTCTGAAGTCATCATTGTACAGCTGTTTTTGCATCGCTTTGACCATTCTTTATGGAGTCCACCTTCTCACATGTAACACTTAATTATGTACATGCCTTACACACAACCACAACCAGCTAGACTGCTTCACAGAAGCTCATGGCCAGAAAAGAAACATTACGTTTACCCTCTATATAATCTGTAGCGTGGTGTATAATGGTCCGGTCTGCTTCAGGTTAGGGTGCAAAAGGATGCATTATTAAATCCCAGTGCTCCAAGACGAAATATGCAAATGTACGCAGATAAAGAAAAAAAAAAAATTTACAAAAAGAAAAGGAAACTGAATATTTACAAATATATGTAAGATCACAAAAATACCCCTGTAATCAATCACACTTGAGCATTTTAAAGCTCCAACCATACTCCATCCAGCTCTTTAAGTCTCTCTTTGTCTGCCAACAGCAGTACTTAGACTTAAACCACAAGTGCTGTAACATCACTTCTAGGTTTTGTGCAGGGAAATGCAACTACAAAAACTCAAACGTCTACTATTTTCCCCCTTGAATGAAGATATGGCTGCCTTTCTCACAGCTAAGCATTTTTCCCTTTCTCAGTTTTACATTTTTTGTTGACAATCATTTCTGACACAAAACACCCAAGCTGTACAACTATATGCTAAATCAAACACTTTGGATTAAAATAGTTCGTGTTCAACATTGTTTTGTTTCCTTAAGTTTTTCTGCTCCTCTGATTGACAGTTAAACTTTGAGTTACACACAATCAAATAATAGAGGCCAACAAGCATGCGTTTCTTCATTCATGTTTAAATCTGACAGAATTATAGATGAGAAGTGGTCAAAATTTGTGTTGAAATCTGTATTCGACTAGATTCCCACAAAGATTGAACTTTTTACTCTAATATATTTTAAAAATGTATTAATGTAAAAAAATAAAATAAATAATATTTTATTTGTAAGGAACAGCTGGATGGAGAGGAATAGGTTTATCTTTCTATATAAGTGATTGTCACTCATCCTTCAAGTAGGTCTAATAAATACATTTGTTAAAAGTGGTTATGTTGTCTTTTTTTTTTAAGATTTGAAATTTGAGTTTATCTTCTAAAACACTGCTACATTCTTTCAGCTGTAAAACTAACATCAGGATGCAATTATTAACATCAGGCACCAGCAATTATTTATTTAACTAATTCCAGGATATGATGCACTAAAAAAGCTTTACTTATACCTAAAATCAGTGGGATGTTTAGAGCTTTTAAAATAATTGGTATATATAGCCAAGTGGCTAGCAGGTTTGACTAATGTGAAGACACTTCACACGTTACATATCAAAGAAGTGACACAGCCCTCCACTGGAGAGGAACTCACCCGCTTTCCTCTGTGTTGAAGGCTTGCCAAACCCTGCTTGTCTGAAGGAAGGCTGGCCAAACCCTGCTCGTCTTTAAAACTCAGTCTGGACACTTCTAATTTGATTGAAATCAAAACTTTTTTCAGCATGTGACCTTACATTTGAGACAAAGTATTACTATTAATAATTGAAAAATAAAAATAAATTATTAATTCATCATTTAGGTAATATTCAGGCCAATTAGGGTGATATTTCCATATGAAATTGTTCAAGATAGTATCTTGCAGAAAACATACAACTATGAAGCAGTCGTATACAAGTGTAGCCTTAGCTAAACCTCTGAAAGAGGCTATCTGTTTATAAAATGGACAGCTAGGTGTTTGTTTGTTTTTTCCCTTTTCACAATGGCATGAAGCGACCTGCCAACTGCAGTGATGCCAGGCAAGTATTTTACCAGAGTGCTGACTCACTTAATCTGGACGTTTTGCGAGGGACACACAGGGACTTCTTTGCAGTCTCAGGTTTCCACGGATGAATAGATCTTGTTGAGAACAATTTCTTTTTGGGTCTGTGAGACATATAATAAAAAAGTGACTTCAATTTGCTGAAAAAATCCCTTAAATTACCCCACACTCATAAGGAAGCTTCAGACAAAAAGTTGGGAGGTTTAGAAGATGCTAGGATGGAGTAAAAACAATGAAATTATTGAATAATTATGGGTAAGTATGCTTTAGGTAAATGTGCTTTCTCTCTAAGAAAGAGGCTTAAGAACACATATTTAGTGTTTTTAATTAAGTCAAGAGGGAATAAAACTACAACAGAAGAAAAAGGAGCTTGGTGTATCCATTGCATACTGCCTACCACAAATAAACATGTGGAGATCCCTGAATATCTCTTCTCTCACCTCAGATTTAACTCGGATGAAATTATTTGTTCCTCAATTCTTCACAGAGAAAATATGAAGCCAAAAGAAAAAGAAAAAAAAGCTTACCACAACAAATGTTATTTATGACTATTCACAGCAGCTCATCAAAGAAGACTGAGGAAATGTAGAAATGATCCTACTTTGCAGAAATTTCTGATGTGTGGCTAGTTGGTGTGGATTCTTCCCTTTCTGATCTCTCCTGACGAACTTGGACAACTTGTGATGCAGCCTAAATAAATAAATCAATTACTTAATTAAGGCATGCTATATTTCTAATGCTTAAATACACCATAAAAGGGACACAGTGGCCTTTCATGGAAACTGTGCGTGATTTTTTTTTTTTTGTGGAAAAACTCAAAGAGAGAGAAAAATCACTCCGTCCTTAGAGACTCCCTTGCACTTGTGATTTTTAGGCAACATCGCCCTCCCCTGGTAACAATCAGACATTTTCAGTTGCCAACCATAATACCTTTAGTAAAAAGTCAGATGGATATTCCTCAAGAAACATGTCCAGGAACGTGCTGACACTCTCAATCAGACGGTTATAAGAGAAACTCATTAGCAGTTGATCATGGGCATCTTTCTTGTTCAAAACTGTGGACAGTTTTCGCTGCAATTTCTGTAAGAGAAAATATGTGATTTCTTAAAACAATAAGACACCATGTGTAAGACTTTCAGCATTGGTTGTCACTGAACTGTAATGCCATTGAGGGAACGCTGAATACCTGTGGTAAGTCAGTCTCCGTTTCGAGCCACTTTAGAGTCTCTGCCGCTAGCTGCACCTTCCCCATCTCCAAACACACACCCACAGACTAAAGTACACAAAACAACAGCAACAGGACAGTCAGTACAAAGCCTCCCACAAATGTAAATCTCTGGCTTATCAGATATGACTCTAATAAATACTGTATAGTTTTAAGTTAAAAAATTAATAACGCACTAACGTTAAAAATTAATACTATTTGTGGTTGTTTGACCACTAGCAACTCATTAGAACACTAGAATATTACAGGTGTTTCTTATCCACTCATTTCGAGGCATGCATCATTGGTCAAAATGGTTAAAATATCACTTTGTGATTATATTTCTGATTATTATAGCTGTGAAATGCATTGCACACTTGGCTCAAGCCTTGTGTCTGTTCATAGGTAGGCTCATTGTTTCTACAATTGCAATACATGCCTTGAGTCATCAAAACACCCATGAAACACCTGTAGTGTGGCCGTGGAATGGTCAAGGGAGGTGACAGGTAGCGCAGGAGATAATGTGCAAAACTGGTGAATGATTTTTTTTTCCTCAACAGACATTAAAACATGCAGAAAGTTTACTTGGAAGAAGCAGTGACTAAGCTTTACCATGACATATTAAATACACACGCCAGCATGACCCAGGTGAAGAACACAAGCCTGCTGCCACAGAGTCCTGACGCCTCACCTGAACAAACAGCAGGACTCTGACGTTATCATGCAGGCTAGTATCAGCCACTGCAGTCTTCAGGCACTCCCACACTTGGAGGGCCGACATCAGTGGAGTAATGCTGCTATTAGGGTCATAGTGCACGTCTGAGAAGCACAAAACAAAATTAGTAGACAATCTAGAGTAAAATGTGGGTGTCAGCTCAGCCTTGATTAGGGGTGGGTAAAGCGGTTACCCAAGTTTTTCCCATCCGTAATTCTAGAAAGGAAACAACAGATTGTTCTCTTCGTTTGCTGAACATCCTGCAGATGGCAGTCATCGTCGACGATCACTGGAGAAGACATCAGTCTTTAGATTAAAACAAAATGCAAACAACCCAACACGCTTCTCTCATGTTCACAATCCATGACATCTTTGTGGGTAAACTCGGCTAGCTATCCTTCGCTAGTCTGAGGGATCAGATAGCAGACTATGATTTATGACACCATTTACTAAATGAGCCAGTTAACTATATAACTTGCTTAATTTAGGATAAAGTTTAAGAAGCTACTAGCTGGGTAAAGGTAGAAATGTAAGGCAAATGTCACTAACTGAACCAGGTGTTCAGTGTCATATACTTTACCTTCAAAAGCTCTTAAAGTTTTGCTAAACTTCGCAACGTTTTTTTCTTTATAGTAACGACACAGAGACAAGAAGTAGAAGTCTACAATCCACGACTTGGTAACGCATTCTACCTCACTAAATGTTAATTTTCCGCCGTCGCTAGTGCTCGATATAACCCCTTGGCTTTCCACAGCGGTGTTTGTGTCCATTGTGCACCGATATCTAGTTAAGCCAGCAACAACAAAACAGAAACCGAGCTTTCGCGCGCCGTTTCGTAGACAGTGCTGTAGTGGCCTACAGCGACATCTGTCGGCACGGAGGAAACAACAGACCAGAGGACAACGTGCCGAGTCGGAAAACGAGCAGACCGGATCTCGTCAATAAAAGAAAGTTGAAGGTGAATTACAATCAGAACATTATAGGTGTATTGAACTGAACGATTCACTCGGTCATTATAATAATGGATAGAGGAGAATTTATTTATTATCGATGAAACCCATAATGTCAATCTCAGTAACATGTTAAATAAACAGCGGTTGGACCATTAACTAGCTATGTAGTCGTTTATTTGGATCCAAATTTCAATGTGAATTAATAAATAAATTAAACTTACTTATATGCTTACTTACTTAAACTTACTTACATTTTACTCCTATGTGAATTAGCAGTTCACTACTTCAGGGTAACAAGTAACATAAAGTGTTTATAAATGTATTTATTGTAATTATATTAATACTCATGTATCATTTAACTAGTTTGGATATCCTCAAAGTTCAGGGTGAACACTGAACATAGACCACAAGTTGTACTAACACAATGAGCAGCAGTAAAAACAAAAAGTCAATACATGGGCTATGTATGTGGCTGATACTGGATGACAATAATCACAGAATACGAATAACTGTACATGTATAATGGTAAAAAAAAAAAAAAAGTCCAATACACAGACTTCACACAATAGTGTGATGGGTGTTATACAAGGAGATTGTTTTGCTGGTCTGGTTTTGTCTGATAAACACAGGAGGCCCATGACTAGTAGAGAAATACCCTCCTAATCCACCCATCTAGAGAAACCTCAAGGCTGTGGCTGGACTTTGGAGACCCTGTATACAATTCTGCGAAGCTTAGGAGGTTTTGATTCAGCCTCAGTTTCATGTGTGGATTTTGCAGAATCTGAAGAAAAACCACAAGACAATAATTTACGTCACAAAGCTATCATATATACAGTCTTTTAATTTATACATTTGATTATATATACATTTCAATTTGAAAACCCGTTTCCTTTTCTATTTAACTGTTTATTGGAAGATGTGTGTTTGTGTCCTGTAATGGATTAGTGTCATCTGTTCCTGCCTTGTGTCCTATGCTGCTAGGTTAGGCTCTGGCCCCCTCGTGACCATAAATTGGATTAAGCAGGTCGATTATTGTTTGATTATTTTTATTGCATTATTAAATTAATTAACAAATATTTATTTGAAAGGCTGTATAATCATTTACATTTACGTAATCCACTGAAAAAATCTTCTTTTTCATACATTTGAGTTATCAAGAATGATTGGAAGTTTACATTTTAACATACATTTTATTATTCTCAATTGGATGATGGAGGGATGAAAAAAGGGTAGAGGGCCACTGGTACAAAATGCCATTTGAAGCTTGGGATCAGTTGATGAGTCTTTTTTCAGGTTTGTTGGCTATATCATAAAAATTAATGGAGTTTAAAAATCAGTTGCTACCTAAGTGAGAACAGAGCTATGAATGAAAAGATGTACTATATCAATATATATCAAAATATTCCTATTGGATGATGGAGGGATTAAGAAAGGAATTCTAAAGACTATGTGTAAGAAAAGTAACACATGTGTAGTCACATTAGGGCACTTTGGGCATTTGGAAAGTTAGCAAAGTTTGATGATTCTATTTTAAAAACAGTTGACATAATAGTGTTCTAATTTTTTAAAGGAAAGAATAATAACAGAACAGCAGACTAATAAAAGACCAGCAAGTTGGCTTTGACAAGCCATTTTAAATATAACTTTTTAAACAGAATTCTAAGTCTTTTTTGGTATCAAGAATCAGAATTAGAGCTCCAAAATGATAGTGTTGTCTTGAGTCTACCAATCTCGTACAAAGCCTGGTGGTGTATATACCAATTTATATGAGCATCTTTGAATTGACCTCTTCTCAGTATGTATCTTCTTTATCTTTCAATTCAGAAGGATGACCATAATTGACTTTGTTCAAAATAAGAATGGCAGCCCCTCTTCTTTGACCAGGTCTGAGAAATGCTGAAAAGACTCATTCTGTTCACTTCATGTCTGTGTGCTCCACTTCAGTAAAGTATGCAGGAAGGCTGTGTGACCTTTTTATTGTCTATGTTTAGTCTGAATTTTACTTCTTTTATGAAGTTTACACTGTTAATCTGTGTCTTCATTTTCTTTGTTTTGTTTAACAAAACTTGGCTATTCCTTGTCATCATTTATGTACCTTATGTTCAACAACATTCTGCCACACCTTTTAAAGACAGCAAAGTAGAATAGGTGCTCCACAAAGAATTAGACAAATAAATGCTAATTAACAAAACGAGCAAACAGAACCGAGTCTTTGATTTCCAACACAGTGAGCATTACATAGTAGCCGATGAAAGAGCACAACTGGAAATGCCATGGGGTAACCCTGTTCCTCTTCTACTCAGCAGAGGGCCCATGTAATTGACATGGTCATGCGCATATTATTCATGATAATACAGAAACTTGCACCTAAAGTCTCTTAGGTATTCTGGGAAGCGTACATTAGACAACAAACCAGAGTAATGTGCAGTATGGACATTGATTATCCAGTCACAAACATCAATCACTGCTTTAACCTATCCACTGCAGATCATATCACTCTTCTTTAGGCTGTAGGCATCTGAATACTCGTTTTGGATTGGGTTTTTTTGGTTTTTTTGCAGTTTGCAGTTGAAAGCCTCATAGGTGCTTTTTGGGGGCAGATCCTTTGCCAGGACAGATGTAAAATCTGCTTTATCAGGGTAGTAGGGGGTTTAGTGACACCTATCAACAATTTTCTTTCTCCAATTCTTTAACCTGTAAACCTGTAAACCTTTGTGCTTTTTTGTAACAGATATGTAGCCTGGATTGAAACTGTAACTGAAATGTAATATCATTCAGATCCTGTTTAGCTTTGTGAACCTACCTGTGTCACTAGAGAACCATCAGGTCAGTAGTTGTGGTTGACTGTGATTTTATTGCCTTGCCCTCAAGGCCTTTTTATACCCAGATTGATAGCAGCCTTTTTTGTTTTGTATATCAGGAAATTTGCAACAATGGATCCTGGTTTGGCTCTATCAGAAGGTTTAGTGAATTTGAAGCTCACAGAAAGGATCAAAGTCTGGGGTCAACTTCAAAAGTAATCTTAAAAACACTCTAGCTTTAGAATATCCTCAACATCTTCTGTGTTTTAAATACTGGTTTCTGCTTCTTCAATTTTTTGTTAGACATCCTTAGTTATTTTGTTGGATTTATTAATTTAATCTTTAATCTCACAGTTGTAGATGGTTGTCCTAACAACTACTTAATATTTCATTAAGTATTTTCTCAAAGCTAAATTTTACCTAGCACTTGTTAGCTGATTTACATTTATGTTATTTAGCCTACACTTTAATCCACTCATTTACAAATATGACTGAATATATCTTTAGCATTAAGCACCTTGCTCAGGGACCCAACAATGGTAATCTGGTGGGGGTGGGGCTTGAACTGGCAACCTTCTAATCCCAATTCAATGACCTTAACCACTGAGCTACTACTACCAAATGCTGATCACCTTGTATCTGTTGCAGTTCCTTCCATGTTATCATTTAAAAAAATCATAAATTATACAAATTCATGAGCTTGGGGCTTAATATAAGTGCAAGAGCGTGTGTATGATGCAGCCATCAGATTGCACCCATAACCAAAACCATTCCTCAAGGCCTAGTTTCAGACCTGAAACCTTGTCCCTTCTCTCCTGTGAGACTGTTTGAAGGTGAGCTTTCATCTCAGGGAAGTGGCTCAGAACTGCATTGTAGCTGTCCACCGAGAGGGAGTACAGTCTACACAGAGTCAGAGCCATGACATCAGCCATACGTTTCCTCTTATTGGTCATCAAGCAGAGCTCTGTGGAAAGCACAATAGGGGAACATTTTATTTGAAACTTTTTTATTTATGCAAACAGATTTCTTCCATTTATTAAAATAGTTTATTAAAGCCAGTTAATGAAGGGGGTTATTAATCCATGTTCTCCTCATCTATCAAATAACTACAGAGAATTGATGAAGTGGGGAACACTCTGCCTGCTTCACTGACAATGCATCTGACCCACTTCCAAAAAAAAACTGTACTGAAGACATCATGATCACGGAGACCAAACAAAAAGAACATGTGCAAAACTTAATATATAGAAATATTTAAGAATTGCTTAATAGTAGCATGTCTACTGAGCAATGTAATTAGTAAAACCAGACACAGCAGCTGCCACTGCATCTCGGAATGACTGATTAGTTATTAAAAGGGACCTATTATCGTTTTCTGTATTTCCCATTGCTTTAAGTGTGTTATATAGCTTTTTGAGCATGTAGATGGCCTGCAAAGTTACAAAGCCCAAAATACATGCCGGAGTGAGGGGAAATGTCCTTTGTATTCTCTGCTAAAGGTAGTGAGGTAATAAAAAGAGTGTTAACAGGGAAAAGAGGCCTAACAGTGCATTAGCCATATTAATAACATAAAACATAAGGAGTATAGTGATTCTTTGTCCTTTCAGAATGATTTGCGTACAGGGCAGAGGCCTCTGCAGGCTTCAGCAAAGGATCCTGGGTTGGCTTTGGTGGACCTCAGGGTAAGATATATGACCTCTCCACCAAGCTCAGGACCGTATTAAAAAAAATCTTCTTTAGGACAAGGTTAAAAGAAGTCTTCTTGTGGAATGTGGTGGTAACAAGCTCCAACGGTAACGGGCGTCTTGTGGTATGTGGTGGTAACTGTTGTGGATATCAGTTTGCATATGTTGACTAATGTATGGTTTGGATGTAATGGTGGTGAATGCAAACACTAGTATGTAAAAAGGTGGGGTGAATACATAATCACGTCTGACAAATGTATAAAAATGTGGGTTCTTTGTTTGATTCTTAGACATCCTCCGGAGGGCGCCTCAATAATGCTTGATAATGTTAACCTGCAATAAATGACAGGACCAGCTATTCTCTTCTACTAATTCTGTCTGCATCTTCATTTTATATTTGAATATTTAACTTTAAGACTAGCTGACTGGGGCATTTAGGAACAACAGTAGAACCAGAAAGAAGTCAGTGGTTGAAATGGAATTTTCCCAGTTCCCTCCAGTGTTTCAATTCTTTTACTGTCTGCCAGGCACTTTACAGAAGACTTCAAAAACTGTGTGCAGTTCAATGCTCGATTTTTGCATCTTTTACTCGTCGAGGACAGGGCAGTTCCAACTTTGTGTGGATTCACAGGTTCACAACCTGTAAGTATACATTGTTATTTGAGGACCTTTGGTAAGTAGCTACTGTGACTTTTCAGGTGTACAGTAGAATTGTTGGCTGCAGCAAAGACATAGACAGTGCTCAGCTGTAGGCTTCTCAACTAACAAGGCTAACTTAACAACTAATCTTATTGAGTTATAATGGTTTTGCTAATCAGTTGCAGTCCCATTTTACCTAACATTGTATATAAATATGGTGATGGTTTGATGGTATGGTGGAGGAGGATTTAGGATTTCAAGCTGTAATGTTATTACAATCCACTTGGCTAGCCAGTTAGCTTCTGCTAAATTTCTAATGCCCCTGGTATTTTTCCACATGTATCATACAGAGTTCTTTCCACATGCAGACAACTGCATGTCCATTCCCGAGATTGCAAACAGCTTGCAAACCCCTGGCCACTAATGATTTCTAACATTTAAAACACATCAGTGTTTATAGCTTCTCAGGAGAGAAGTCTGTCTGCAGACCAATCAGAACAGAGTGGGCAAGCAGACCAATCAGAGCAGACGGGGCTCATCAGTAGGGGGACATAGGAGTTCTAAAAGCATTTCAGACAGAGGGTGAAGAGGTGTACAGTATGACAAAAATAATGTGTTTTTGGAACAGATTGTAAATCTATTCAAGTAGACCCCAAAAATAAAATTATCAACATTGAAAATGAATATGACTGGTCCCCTTTTACTGGATACGGCCTATTTTAAGTGCTATGTAATGAAAGTTAGAACTGCTCACATGTCTTGAAATGACATCTGGAAACGTGCAAAGTCAAAAATTTAGCTGCTCTCTACAAATCCATCCATCCATCAAAAAAACAAAAAACAAAAACAAAAACAAAACAACTCACTGAAAACATGTTCAGTAAAAACAAATTAAACCAGCATTTCATTTTCAGTTTGCATTAATGCATCTGTTCTCAATGCTATTGTTTACTGGGACAAAAAGCAAATTCTGGGGAAATAATACTATATAATTCCACTGATTATTTCAAGCAGGGCATTTTGGTGTGGCAAATGTCACATTTGTGCCACATGCAGTGCACCTTGTTCAAGCAGTAAGAAAAAAATAAAGATGGTGAAGACAAAGCTATTATGACGGCTAGTCATATATCCGCTAGTTCCTTATATCATTGGAGCGTGTTCAATTTGCTGGTGCGTCTTCTCCCATACCCTCTCGCTCTGTTGCATCCATTCATCCACAGTGGGGACATCCGTCATGATCAAGGTCCACAGGCCCATTGGGGGCTGGTAGCCTAGGAAACACTCAAAAGGCGTTATGCCAGTGGAAGAACTCATGAGCGAGTTTTGGGCGATTTATGCCCAAGGAAGGAACGTGGACCAGTCTGAGGGATTGTGCAAACAAAAACAGTACAGGAACTTGCTTAGTTCTTGATTAGTCCTTTCACATTGACTGTTGGAATGTGGGTGATAATCGGACGTAAGACTAATGGCAACTCCTATGTGTTCGAAAAAGGCTGACCACACATGGGACGTGAATTGAGGTCCCCGGTCCGACAAGATGTCTTCTGGGATGCCGAATATACCGAACACCTGGTTGAACAGGGCCTCTGCAGTCTGAAGAGCTGTGGGTAATCCAGGGAAGGCAATGAATCGTACGTCATGGGAGAACCGGTCAACTACCATAAGTAAAATAGTATTACTGGCATTTGTATTACTGCCATTTGAGCAGGGTAGGTCAGTGATGAAACCAATGGCTATATGGGACCAGGGTCTTTCAGGTATGGGGAATGAGTTTATCTCCAGGTAGAGTCTTAGGGGGTTTGCTTTTCTTGCATACAGAACAGGAAGAAACGTACCTGTGTACATTGCTTGTGATTGTCTCCCACCAAGATTTGCTAGCCAGGAGTTGTCGAGTGCGAGTCTCTACCGGGATGTCCCGTAGCAAGTGAAGAATGAGCCCAGGTTAACAGGCGATCCCAACATGATGCCAGTACGTAATGTCTCCCTGCAGGACAATCTTTTGGGATGACGGTACTTTGTGTGGCTTGTTCAATTTCCTCCTTCTGTTCCTGGCCAGTAATTTCCTGGTACTCTTGAGGAACAGAAAAGGTGTGGTTGTCAGCAGGGTTTTCTATAGAGGTGGAATATGAGTTCACTGTAGGTAATGTTAGACATTTCTTCTGACATCAAGACGACCAGTGAGTGATCTCCCTTTGTGACCATGATATGCTTGGGTTGTGTTGTTCCAACCAGGTTAGACCCAGAATGATTGGGAAGGATGAGGCTTCCATAACCAGAAAAGAGATGAGTTCTGAGTGAAGTGCGCTGGTGGTGAATCTGACTGATGTGAAGGAACCAGACCCTATTGAAGACCCATCTACAGTGGCTAGGCAAAGAGTTTTTGGTAAGGGCTCTATGGGGATGTCTAAATCCTTTACCAGGTGGTCGTGTATGAAATTGCCCTCTGCTCCGGAGTCAATCAGGGCTGTAATCAGAGAGGACGGAGTGTGAGCCCTAACATAGACAGGTACCGTAAATGACTTCACTACCATCTTTTGGGTCTAATTAGACCTGTTGAGTCTAATACGACACTCCCTGATAACCTGTCCTGAAGACCCACAGTACAGGCATAGTCCCTCCTGGAAATGACGTCTCCTCTCCTCCTTGGTCAGGCGAGTGGAATCACATTGCATGGGCTCCACTGCATTCTCTTGTCTGGGATCTACTCTTGTTACAGGAGTGGTATAAGTTAAGCAGGTACTGTTGGCTCTATGCGGTCTTCATTCCAACAGAAAATGGTCAAGACGGATGGCTAGGGCTATAAGCTGATTGAGGTTGAGCTTGTCATCCTGACAAGCCAATTCATGCAGTACCTCTGTGTTCAGACCGTTCTGGAAAGTGACATGCAGGGCCACATCGTTCCACCCACTACCGGCAGCAATGTTACAGAACTCACGGGCATAGTCCGACACAGAATGGTTGCCTTGGTGGAGTTTGGTAAGCATTTCTCTGCATGCTCTTACCTCATGTGGCCGATCGAAAATGGCTTTAAATTGAGCGATAAAGTCCTCGTAAGAAACCGCCTGTATGTTCTCCCAGACAGCAGTAGCCCAATCTAGTGCTTTTTCCGTTAGATGAGAGGTAAGGATTGCAATCTTTGCTTGGTTAGAACAAGGAGGGATGCTACTGAAATACAGGGTGCATTGTAACAAAAAACCCTGACACTTTTCTGGAGAGCCGTCATATTTATTCGGTTTACTCACGGGGACTGCAGTTGGAGTGCCGCTGGGAGCGGCAACGAATGCTGGAGATGGGTTATGCTGGGGAGAAGTAGTCATAGTGTGTAACCGCGATGTACGTTCTCTGAGACATTGCCCGAGTTCCAACATTTGTGCCTGTTGGTCTGCTTGTTTGGCAATTGTGTCCATAGACCACGTGAATCCCTCGAGTACCTGTTGGTGTTGGCCAAGTAGCTGTCCTTGGCTGGTAATAGCCTCTTTTAATGCCTCCAAATCCGCTGTCTGCATAGTGGTGAAGTACTCTGTGACGGGGCAAGCAAAGTGAGACACTTGCTGATGTAGAGCGATGGATTTATTGTATTCCAAGTTCGTGGTGGGTGAACAAGCCAGGGTCAAAACCAGGAAAGCAAAGACACAGGTAATCCAAATCAATAAGGTAAACAGTCCGAGTCAAAAAAACAAAGAACAATCATAAACCAGGCAACCTATTCCAAAAAGGGGCAGGCAAAAATCAGAAGACAGAAAAGCAAAAAAACAAAAAAAAACAAAACCGATACACAGGAGGGAAATCAAGAAAAGCACGCCTGGTATGCACAGTATATACTAGTGGCAATACTTTGCAATACTGGGACGTTCTAGTCAGATTTAAATACAGTTGAATGTAGAGAAACAGGTGATATCAATATTCCGGTGATGAGGATCTGAAGGAATGTGTATTGGTTCAGTCTTTAGCCGGGTGACGAACAGCATGCTGGGTGTTGTAGTGTGCTTGAGGTTCGGCCAACGTGACAGCTATGGGAGAACATGATGAGCTTTCTGACTGGACTGCTTCATATGCAAATCATATCTGAATGCTCATCAACATAAATGCAAGAGCAACTCTAAACTCTAATTTTGTCATTCAGCAGTTAAATGTTAACCGCACATTGATAATTTAATATTATAACTGACCTCCTGATTAATGTAACTGTGTTAAGATTATTTGAATTTTTTTAAGTGTCTACTGAAAAACATCTGTAGTGTACCCTGGATTAAAGAACCACTGTTTTAACATAACAGAATGTTACATGCCACTCAACAGAAGGGTGTTTAAATTATTAACAAATGTTTGGATGGCTCATAATTCTTTACATTTCAGCATCTGCACAGTATTACTTCCAGGGGAAAACTCAGATTTGCAATTAGGTGCAATTGAAAGTATATGGGGTATAATCTGGACATGGGGTATAACCTTGAACACATTTTGCCACTCATCCAATGGACTTCATCAGTTCCAAATGCCTTGACCCACTAATGCTTAATAATGGAAAGCCTGGACCTGCCAGATTTGGAAGTACCTCCAAAGTAGGCTCCATCTGTGAGGGTTTGGCTGAATGCAGGAGCTCTGACCTCCACAGTGCCTCTCTCAATGAAGTACATGCAGTCCCCCAAAGCACCTTTACGGATGATCAGGTCTCCTTTCTCATACACTTCAAACTCCAGCAACTCCAGCAGGCCAGTAATAAACAGAGGCTCTGCGTCTTTGAAAAATGACATGTTAAGACTTGAACAGTTGAATCTGACTGTTTCCTATGGAGATTTGGAAAGAATGCACAAAACGAATACAAATTTATATTTCACATTTTTATTCAATATTATTACATCCCAGTAATCACATGTTAATCAGCACTTAAACAATTATGTTCAGGTACTCTATCTGTAGGTATATGATAATAAATGCACCTTAAATACATTTAATTAATACATCAATCTCCATACCTGCCTGAGAGGTTCAGATAGATCCTTTAGAATGTCTTTTTCATCAAACCATTTCCCCCAGTATCTGTTTTCTAGATGGCCCATGATTTTGTTTCTTAAGGAGGTAGGGAGCCGGCTTTGTCTCATGAACTCCTTAATTTCATTACACTACAGAAAAGATTCATGAGAGCTTCAATAATGTAGAGTATATTAACACACCACAACAAATGTCTTGGATACTAGTTATACTCAGCAATTTTGGCAGGCCAGGGCATGACATTGGACAAGCACAGCCTTCAAGTGGAATAAAAGAACATAACATTCTCTTAAAAAGAATCTGTGTTCAGCTTTTGCTAAATGATGAAAAAGTACATCTCTATCTGATTTAAGCACAAGCTGATCAGTGAACCAGATTAAATTGTTATGTATTCTTACCTTGGTATCATACATGAGTTCACCCATCCTGGAGTTTGAGACTAGTGCAAATATGCGTCCGAAAATCATGGTGTATATCACTGACCCAACCATTATGCTAATAACAACCACACACAGCTCTGTCAACTCTGAAACATAAAAAGTGACAAATGCAAAGGAACTGAGTTCAGGACACTTATGGAAATCTATAAATTCCCCTTTGTATATACTGCATTCCATTCAAACCTGTTAATATATTCTAAAACTTTAAAAATTATATTAATATACTTACTACGTATTGCTTACCTTTCGGTATTTCTTTGGAGCCATAGTTCAGGGTCATCATTTGGCATAATGCTCGGAACATGCTTTTGGAATACAGATAACTCATGGGTTTATTCTGGTAAAATGAAATGCAAGATTCATTTAAAAGTGATTCTATAGACACTTTCCTGCATGTGTGCACAGGCATGCGCACACGTAGACACACTTCCATATTTGTAATTTTAGGAATACTCTTTAAAATACTGCATCCATGGTTAAATTATTGCCACTTATAAGACAGGGGTATCTAATAAAGTGACCAGTGAGTGTAACTATAAGACAGGTGGCTCTAAGTCATTCTAATAAATTGAGTGTATACTCCAAGGAAACAGGAAATCATGGGATATTTCTTAAGAACTTGTCAATACTCTTGTCAATCAAAAAAGAAAGATAATGGGAGGAATACATTTCAAGGACTGTCAATAATTGCGACTTGAGTTCTAACCTCAAATTTCTTTTGAATATTTTTAAAAACAATTTTATTTAAGGTTAGCTTTCAAATTTTAAGCATAAGTTAATGCTAAAGAACAATCACCTTTTTCTTATACATACACCATTACAACATATTACTCACCACAAGTCCCTCCAGTATGACCCAGCTATGTTTAGGAAAGTCCATGGCTACAACAACCATAAACTGAATACAGGCATTCCAGTGGCACAGCAAAATGATAATCGCAATCATGTTCATGAATTTGAAGAATGTGGCAATTCCCCCTACATTCCAGCCATTGACCTGACATTAATAAACATTTGCTTACACACACACAATTCTGGGATCTTGTCAGAATTTTCTAAGTATGTAATTTCTATCTATGTCAGGGGTGACCTAAACAGGAATCAATAGCTCTCCCCACCACCATTACTAGAAGAGGATGTCCACATGTTATTTTAGAAATAGAAATTGCATTAGGCCCATTGTTAATGAAATAAAAAAGTTCCTTTTATATGCCACTATCCCTTAAAACTACATCAAAAACTCATCACCATCTTCCTGAAAGTGGGCATTATTAGCAGACTTTTATTTTGATGAGAGAAAAACAAGAAATAGAAATTGAATGCACACAGATATACATCTCAAAAAAAGTTTTCAGGCAAGTATGTATGTATAATTTAGAGACAAGCTGTGTGAAATCAGTAATCTAAATGACTTTTGAACTAAGTATTAAATTTTTTACTATAGAACTATTTGAAACAAAAAAAACAAAACAGTGGTTTAAACTTAAGCATCAGACTATTCATACAATTAAAGAGTACCATAATAATTATTATCCTAATGTTATTAAGTAATTTATTCATTTATTATTACAGGTGGCCTGAAAAACGTAATTCCATAGGCCTATGTTTTGTCCATCTTGCACCCAGTACACCCAATATTCAGTATTATTCAATTGTGGACAGAACAGAGATACAAGCATTTCAAAATCTCTAGTGTTCAGATTTACTTGCAAATTTAATAAAGAGTGCATTTAATTGTACAACTGCAAGCCTAACTCACTACCTAAAACTATACTTACCTCTTCCCACTGGCGGACATATTGCAGAAGTTTTGAAATTCTTAATAATCTTAACAAACTGAACAACCTGATCAGTTTAATCAAACGTGTCATTCTGATCCCTGCAAGTCCCTGACGACTGGCACCAATGGCACCAAACTCCTGAACACAAACAAAAGAAACAAAAAACAAAAGAAAAATAATCAAGAACAACTTGAAATAATTTCTTCCCATAAGATATAAATTGACTAAACCAAGGGCTTCTTTGCATTGCCAGAACAATGTCAGGCTCTGGTAACTTGTATTATACTACCCTTAGCCAAAGTAGATAGGACTAATTTGCAATCTGAACATTCATTATGTCTACTGCAAAATCTAAACTACTAATACTACTACTACAATAACAATAGTAATAAGAAGAATGTGCTCACCATAGCAATGAGAAGACAGTAATCTACTGGTGCAACAGCCAGTAAGTCTAGAAAGAACCATGTTTTTAAGTATTGATTCTTTATTTTCTTCGGGTCTAGAATTATCACCTTGTGAAAGAAAATAATCAGACAGTCATAGGATCAGCAGTACTTGCATTAATTAAATGAAGGTATCAAGTACCTCATGTAACTTAAAGAAGGTATCAAGTATGAAGGTACTAAGTTGCGAAACCTAATCGAAAAGTTTCAAGTAAGGATTTATTCTAGGTATATGTGCACATAGCCACATCTGCTTTCTTATCATTACCTACAATTATAATTTCTTTCCCATAAGCCACAATAAAGCATGTTTTTATAATCTTCAGTCCTCAGCCATCAGGAGTGTGAAAGTGTGTGAAATAATTCAGAGACAAGTATAAACAAGTGGCATACAGGTTTAGTTGCAAAAAGTAAAACCCAGTCCTAGTCATCCAGCTGACTTTACTATTTAATTCTATGTGCTGGCTTAGTTAATTAGCAAATCCAGGCACTTGAAATATTTTATACTTATATATACATATAACTTGTACTGCTTAACTATCTACCTGCAAAAATGTTAGCCTGTTTGTGTAGTTTTGTAATTTTCTTCATTGCTATGCTAGTTTTAATTGGTCACAACATTAGGAGTGACAACCAAGTGGAGGAGACCACAAACAGAAACTACATGACACTAAGTATACTTAAAGTGTCCTTTTGTTGTATTATCCACCACTGAAGCCAAGATACTATGTGTCTTGAAATCATATATGTTATAGAAATAACATTTGTTGCAAATCTTTACCACATATAAGAAACAAGCATCACTGAACCCTTTGTCTGATAGCCTTGACTTTCACAAGCTGCAGCTTGGAGGTAAGAGACAGTAAATCTTATATGCACCGAGTTTCAAACGACATCGTATAAAGGCTCATATCTGGGTACACATATGCCCAAATTTACCGTAAAGCACTGCAAACGTCAAATCCCATGCAATCCCATGAGTGTAAAGTATTAAAGTTTTAGTAGCAATTAAGTAAAACGATACCTCAGAATCTTTACTTGCCAGGCCAATGCGAAAGTTAAGACAGAGATCTGTGACAAACAGGAAGTCATTGACCACGGTGAATGCAATCCAGGCAGGACTATAATAAACATCCTCTGCGAAAAAGCTCACACTGAGAGGTATTACAACCATATTGACCAACGTTATTAGAAGCATGGCTATTAGCCAGTAGTTCCTGATGGAAGAGAACAAAAGAAGAGAACTATCTAGCCTTAGCGAAAACAAAATAAAGAATAGTGTTAAACTATCTAGCTACACGCACCTTATGTGTATTTTTAAAAATATCTTAGCCTAAATTAAATGATGCATAACGTTACGGATAACTAGGCATATCAAACGCTACAGAGGTTAGACAGCTAGCTACCCACAATGTAGACTTCCAACTTTACCTGAATCTGCAGTAAGGGTGAATAATCCACGTTTTTTGCTCAGACGCTCTGATCCTTTCCCTTTTTACGGCTTCGACACTTCTAAAATAAGAAAGTGTTGCCCTATTCACTGAGGGCAAAAACATGATTATCAGCCTGTCGCGTCGTTTCCCTTCTCTCTCCAACGGTCGACCTGAACGGTTCTGATGAGGACTTCTTCCAATGTTCTACATTTAGAACGGCGATCACTGGCAAAAAAAAAAGCCGCGGTACAAGCATCAGTATCGAAACTGCATTTCCCTTTTTAATGAGCAAAATTAACATTTACTTTTAAGTGCATACTTTTTTCTGTGTTCTTGTAATTTATCAAAGAAAAGAACATCTCAGAAACGTTAGGCATATCCATCACCAAACTTGTTTTTGGACAATTGTAATTGTTTTTATTTTTAATGTGGAAAATTCTTAATGAAGAAAAGTTGGTATAAAAATAATTTTTTAAAAAAATTGCTGAAAATATTATTGAATTAATTAATCAAACAATTAATTTAATAAGTTTCCAACTCAAGGACCCAAGTTTAATAAACCCTGCTCTTCTGACCGACCCCTGGTAATTACACTCATATAGCCACTTTATAAAGTACAATTTATAAAGCAGCTTTTAATAAATGTATAAGCATACGATTACAGTCTGTAGCCCCTCTGGTTGCATGTACAGTTGATCAGTAGTAGGAAAGCATACGATATATGTAGATAGAAGCTCAGTTTTTGATCTATACTGTGCGGCTAAAAGTATGTGAACATCTAACCGTCACTCTTACACAGGCATTGTGGACATCAAATCCCAAAAGCATTATTATACATTTTTATGTAGTGTTCCAATTCACCCCAAAGATGTTCAGGGCTCTGTGTAGGCCACAGGAGTTTCTAACTCATCAAGACATGTCTTTATGGACCTCGCTCTGTGCACAGGAGCAGTATCATGCTGGAACAAGAAAGAGTCTTCCCCAAACTTTTGCCACAAACATGGAAGAATATTGCCCACAATGTCAAACTTTATTGTTACCACTATGCACTTTGGTAGATATTCCCCTGGCATACACCAAACCAAACCCATATTTGTCCATCATATTGCCAGAGAGTGAAGTGTGATTTATCACTCCAAAGAATGTTTCTACAGTTCCAGATTCCGGTGGCAACATGCTATACATCCCTCCAGCCAATAGGCACTGAGTGATTATAGGCTTGGCCATGGCTCCTGATGCAGTTCTTGTGCTCACATTGCTCCCAGAGGCATTTTGAAATAGTGTAATGAGTGACACAACAGAGAATATGCGATTTTTATGTGCTATGCACTACAGCAGTCAGTGGACCTGCTCTGTGAGTTTGCATGGTGCATCACTTCATGGCTGAGCTGTTATTGTTCCTAGATGCTTCCATTTTACAACAGCACCTGACCTTGTCTTTATGACCCATTCTACTACAAATGTTTTTCTATAGGGACTGAATGTCTATGCGTTTGATATTCTACGCCTGTTAGCATGGGGGTGGAAACACCTTAACTTAATAATTACGAGACGTGTTCACATACCTTTGGAAATAAAGATTATCATTACATCACATTTAGCAGCTTGTATACATTACTACTTAATGATAAATATACACTAGTTACAATTCCTTCAGAGAACATGAGCACAGACCAGCTGAGCATAGTGGTCTGGGCGATATCTCTGAAGAAATACATGCATTTTCCCCTGAATCTTCTCACCAGCAAGACCTATGGAAATAAAGAGAAAAAAGTACAGATAAAAGTAGAAAAGAATTTTTTTTTCTTTCATTTAGTGGTCATGGCAACTAACCAGATGTGAATAATCACAGCTGTAATATTATTTATAGTTATCTCTTCTAAACTAAACTAATCTGAAATGTATGCAAACACATTGGTAAAGGAAACAGAAGTTGCCATGGACCACAATCACTCATTCCCAATCACTATTTGTGTGTATCCTGTTAATACATAGGCGTACGTGAGCTAACCGCTCCATCAGTCTCAGAGGGACTCGGGCTGAATTCAATTTGGCTCTTTATTAAATTGACATTTCTGAGTTTTTTTTATTGATTGGATATCCATAAAGTTAGATTCTAGCTAATTATTCAAATACTATTTCTGCATACATACCATATGGTGAAGTACACCTTCACTACATGTTTTCTCTCTACACATACAGTTCTCTTTCTCCCTCTCATACACACACACACACACACACACACACCCCTTAGATCCACACACACACACACACACACACACACACACACACACACACACACACACACACACACACACACCTTAGATCCATTGAGGCAGAGACATAATGCAATACCCATGATACTGAGGTTGAATGGCCTACACACTCCAAACACTTACCTAATTTCTCAGCTGTCATTTCAATCCTCTGCATTGCAGACTGCATGTTGCCTCCTTCTGAAACTAGAACTTCAATCTCCCCCACACAGTAGCCAAAATCAGCTTGATCCAGATCAACTCGTACTCTGCCCTCCTCTCCATCATCCAGTACATAAGAACATCGTGTGGTGGTGTATTCCGCAAAGCACTGCAGCTTTAATTCCTTCAGCCACATTTCTTCCTTGCTGTCACTGTTAAGTTGGTTCATCTGTGATGAGTCTAATATGTCTTCAACAGCTCCTGGGCAGTTTTCTATTATCCCCATAATTTCAGCTTTAATGTGAGCTAGATCCATGACCTCTCTGTAATTAGTGCACATTGCTTCTGCTCTTTGCTCTGGTTCTGTAAGTGAGGATGCAGGGCATTTTAGCTCCCAATGGCCCTCTCGCTTGCGCAGCCAGAAATCTCTCAGTGTTAAGGTGAAGTCTTCCAAGTCAAAATACTGGTCTTTGAATTGGCATTGACCAATACAAACAGCTGGAAGGAAAGAACAGCTTTAAGAAACATGATCATTTTCAGCCTGGTTACTGGATACGATGTCATAAGCACAACAGCAAAGAGTATATTAACAAAATCTGACATTGTAAAGTTACAGTTAGGGGTGTAACGAAGACTAAAGGCAGCCACCCTCCACGGGACTCAAACCCAGGGATGAGAGGAGATAAACGTGAGGTCTAACCACTAGACCCAAGTACCAGCTTGCTGACACAGCAGCCAGAGCACCCATTTAACCTTCCAAAGTGAAGGTCTCCATCACACCATTATCCCCTTCAGAAGTGACGGCCCACGCCACAATGCCTTCGCCTCCGGATAGTGCCCCTGCGCATGACACTGTCCTCGTGTCCTTCTGCACACAACTGCCCTTTCCATCAGGGCTACACCCATGCCCCTCATCAGGGGTCCTCACACTGGGCTTCACCATCCCCTCACAGCATCACAGGTGGATTCATCAACCCAGAGCACACTCCCAATGGCCTTGCTGCCATCCCTCTCCTGACACCATGCGTAACGAAGGCTGAAGGCATCCAGCCTACCCACGACTCAAACCCAGGTCTGACAGGAGGTAAACATGATCTCTGACCACTGGACCATAGAGCCAGCTCCCTGGCACAGCAGCCAGAGCACCCATTTAGATAACCTTCCTAAATGACGGTCTCCATCGCAAGGGGTCCTAGAAGAAAACTGCTAATACCACTGCATTACCAAAATGAACTAAATAATAAAGGGAGTTGATCAGGACTAAAGTCAAACAGAATATACATTTCATTTGCAACTGCATAATGCTCTTTGACACTGGCATTGGTTTTGAGCTAGGATTCAGGACATACTTTTAGTTGCTAAGTTTTAATACAGAAAACGCCAACTTTGGAATTCTAAATTAGACAATTCATGCAACTAATGCAAAACCTAACGTTTAATAACAAATACAGACCTCCAATCTTCTTCAGTTTCCCTTGGATATCTGAATCACACACAAATTTCCTCTCTACTTCCACGGGCATTTTACACTGAAAGAACAAATGAAAACAGTACCATTAAACTATGTTTTCTCTCCATTGCTACTTGATAGCCCTTGGAGTTTATTTTAATTAAGGCACTTTCTTTCCTACCTGATAAATATTACTTATGGTGTAGGTCAAATGAATGTAGGTCAGATGAATTCAACAGACGTGGTGTTGTACGCAGGTTTTTACGCTAGCTTGTTCTGATAACGACAATGTAATTACTCCGAGGTTTAAACCCGCAGTTATGCCAGATGCCTCATATATTTTTATACGTGTCCGGAAACTATTGCCCACACGTTACTGAGAACAGCCGTAGTTAAATACAGCTGGATAGGAATCCCAGCACGATACACAATTCAGGCACTTTCATTCAGGCATGTTTACGGGCACTATGGTTGCTGCGCGTCACCTCGCGTACCTAATGCGCAATGAGGTCGGATTTTTTTTTTTTCATTAATTAATTTTTTTTTGTAAAATGGAAAACTTTTTCTGTTTATTTTTCAAATAATTGTGATGATCATGTATTGCGAATATGCATAATGCAGAACGTGTTATTTACAAAACCTAAATTGTTACATGTTAGAATTAAGGTACACAGGTATTTTCTCCTGTTACTGGATAGTTTTTTTCTTGGATATGTTAAGAGTTGTCGGGTGTACTAGTCAAGGTTCATCACATCTTAGAAATGTTGCCGACCTAATTTAATTATAGACCCCAGTCAGGCATTTAGCTAATGTTTCCCCAAAATTATTAAAGCAAATTGTATATTTATAATCAACATCAAGGAAACACGGAATTAAGGATTTTTTAAAATTCAAACGCTTTAATCTCAGCCGAGTTATTCGGTAGGCTGTTACTAAATACATCCTCGTTGAATGTCAGCGGTCAGCTTTGGGGGGTGCTGTTGTGTGTTTACTAGAGGAGAGAGAAGAGCAAGAGCGAGCGAGAGAGAGAGGGAGGGAGGGAGAGAGAGAGAGTGAGTGAGAGAGAGAGAGAGAGAGAGGGAGAGAGACGGAGAAAACTTTTCAGTTTTAAAGAGCGAGAGGAAGCGTGCGCCGGAGTCCTGACCATGCAGGTAAACGCATTAAGCTAATTGCTGTAGTGTTAATTAAACGACGGCTGTGGCTAAATTAAGCAGGGAACTTGCGGTCCAGGGCGCCGTGAACTTAATCATGTCAAAAGCAAGACTAATTCTGCGGCGTGTGTAATTTTAAGCTGTGAATTTAGTTGGATTTCGGACCTTAAATTCCAAACTTTTCTGCCTTCGTCTCCCTTTCGCTCCACCATCCGTTGTGTGCACGTAGCTCTTCTCGTAGCGTTTAATCCTGTCGTTAATTATCGTGCGCCGCAATCGTTAAAAAAATATAGTTAATGTTTATCAGTATTATGTTGTTTTGCTCTAAATTATGAAATTAGACATCGAATGGCATGGCTCGGATTTGTTAAGCAATGAAGGAAGGTGGCTAGTAAACGTATTTTTCCCCCACACATCTGTTAAAGGAATCCAAATTCATTAATTAAATAGCTTAGTCGATGTAGGCCTCAATTTCCGTTGTTGAGCAGACGGCGGGCGGTGTATATCTGGATGCCCGACCAACAGGCTACAATCTGTGGGATAAGGACACTAATCAAGGCCGCGGTCGTAAATGAGTGGGATAAAGCCTATTTACAAAATTCAATTAGTGCATTTTACTTGACTTTGTTTCTCGCGTAATGACGAGCGATATGCGGGTTTGATGTACAATATGTCCGCCTGTGCTCCAATTTCTGTCTTTATTTCCAAGTTAAATTGGGTTTCATAGCTTGATACGCGATGAATAATTAGTTAGCTTAACGTTAGTAAATTTGTTTAGTTTTTAGCTGGCTAGGTGAGGTGCCACGAATGTTGGCAGATAATTTGACTCTTTTGTTAAATATCGAAACGCTAATTAAAATATCACAAATTCGACAATACTGCTTTTATCAAAGTTGGAATCGAGTAACTGATTGCAATTCATTGTACTTCAGTGGCATTTTTGTCATTTTCGGGCTAATTGGAGCCGTAGCCCAGCTTGCACTTTCTTGCGACGTTGCTAGCAGGACAAGCTAGCTGCCCTGCTAATTGATTCAACACCAACGTGAGTCTTGCTAATGAGGGCTGTTCGTTAATTAACGAAATTATTAAGAGTTATGGTCACCACAGGATCGCCAGTAAAGTTGAAATGTGTGAAGTGCGACGTAAGCAATGTTTTTGTGTGCCGTTTTAGACTTTCAGGACTAGTTCATAGTACTTTTATTTAGGAGTGCAGGACCAGGGAGACATAGCTAGCAGACTACTGCAAATGGGGACTGTTGGCATTTGGTCTTCAAAACAGTTGCATCATGCATATTTTTGTGTGTAAAAGCAAAATTCTGTACATTTTTTTTACACAGTTTATATTGAAGTTATATTTCCGTGTTTATAATTTTTTAAAATTCTGTTTAGTCGACGAATGTATGTTTGTTTATTTATTTATTTATTTTAAAGCGACATTATGCTGCAGTAAAATGATGATGAGCTGGATGTAGACCTGATGAGTTTTTAATCAAAAGGTCTTGACAAGTGGCGGCAGTATGCTGACGTGATTCTAATCATATCAATGCGTGCTGTTTGATAGACAAGCCCACGGCCTCCCCGGACTCCCGCTGTTTAGATAGGTTGACTATTCATTTAAGTGACACTGCTTTATATTTGCACACAATTATTACTGGGTTGCTGAAATAGACCCTTTATTTGTTTGTTTATCCGTAGCAATGTGGATCGATGTGAATCGGTTATCCTAGTAGTGCAGTTGTGGCGTTTTCACCTGTGGCCTGGCCTGGTATAGTCAGATCTGATTTTAATTGGAGATTCATGATAACATTGACCCAACGTTACCTGGAGGCAGATTAAAGTCACCATGTCAACATTGGTTTATTAGGTTGTTGCATTGTTATTAAGAACACAAACAACACATTAACAAATTAGTCCTTGTGGGATTTTTTTTTAATTGTAAAACTTGAGAGAAAATTTGCAAACAGGATATATTTGGTGATATGATGATAATCTTGATGCTCAATAATCTTGGTACTCATGTGAGATATTTAGGTACATGTCCTGAGAAAGTTGTTGGAGTTTACTGTATGTTTGGGAGTTGCCTACCACATCTGCCTACCATGCCTGCATAAATTTTGCCTTGCATAGGAGTCAGTTGTAACCAGAGTTTGTCCTATGTGAGAACTACCAGTCATGCTAAAATTGTCTTCAATGCTTGGCCAGCGCCCTTATCTGGTAGATGAGCATATTTTGCTCTGTAGTACAACATTTCCTCTTTTACAATAAAGGACTAGTATGTGCAGCAGTACAGGTAATTATATTTTCTACTGAATTTGTGGGCAGGTTAAAGGTGGATTTAGTAAATGCCAAATTTTATTGTATACTTATTATTTCTATGTAGTAAATGCTGTAGTGCAGGTCTACAATACAAATTATTGCATAAAATAGTTACCATGTAATAACTTGCATCAAAAACTTTTAAAAAGGTGACGCGTCTCTTACAGGCTGACCAGTTGGAAGAAACTGTCTATTATGAGCATTCTTTATATGAATGAAATTGCATGTGTGAATAAGAAAAATATAAATGATCTTTTATGCCGTGTAGCTTAACCTTATCTGGGGGAGGAAAAAGGTGTAATTTGAAGAAGTGGTGAAGCCTATGTGACAGATATGATACTTATTGTCACATTGGATACTTCTGTTCCATTTATCAATGGAGTATTAGATTATATGTATATATGCCACTGTTGTATATATCATTTGTACATATTTGACATCCTTTAATTTACCTTTTTGTCTTAATACATTTATACATGTGTTATGATGTTATATTAACTAGTAATAGTAAACAGCCCACTGAGTCCAATTAATGTTCCAATGTGCTTTATACTGCTTTGTATTAATAAGATGCAGCTATTGGACATACAGAAATGATTCCCCTCAGGTAAAGACTGCTGTGTATGACCTGAGGAATGTCACAATTTGCATCACAATTATTTATTGGCGTCTTTATTTTGAGTTGCTTTGTAGCTGGCTGGTCTTACTGAAGAAATGAATGTGAACCCTGAAAATTGATCACAAAATTCTTAGGCTGCATGATGCAATATGGGAATTGTACCACCAAGTTGTGCTGCCGTTCAAAAGTTTGCCGTCTATCAAGAACTTAAGAATTTGGCACTGAGAGAGTTTTTAGTTTTCATAAGAGTAATTAATAATCAGAACACTTCACTAATCTCTTCTGATGTTAAACAGCTAATATTTTTCAGTAGAATGTCTTTGGAGTGCTAGCCATAGTGACTATAATGCATTATGCACCTTACTAGCTGAGTAAATATCAGATGTTGGTCATGAGAGCAATAACAGTGAGTTAGGACTGTACATCTGTTACCAAAAATAAAGCAAATAACATTTGAACAGGATATATTTCATGCAACTTCCCACTAAGATAAATATCCACTGTGTTTTTCTGTTACATTTTGATGGTAACGAACAGTTCTTGATGGTAGAGTGAGACTTTCTTTTGCTCCACTTTAACTGACTGCACTGTTAAGCATTTATGTATTACAGGCATTTCACATAAGGCCATACAAATAACAGCACGTGTTGGTGTTCACCACCTTCATCCTGCTATTATGAGTACAAGATGATGTTAAAATTGTTTGTGACTTTGCTAGAATCTGGATTTTGACATGGTGAGGTAATGCATGATCTGTACTCTACACACTTCCTATTTTTGGAGATATATAATTAGTTTTTTGCTATGTTGTTTCTAAAGACATGAATGAATTGTCGTGTTTTTTTGTTTTTTTTTACTTTTGTTGTTGCACAAGAAGGATATCGAAACAAATTTAAAAGTAAGCGTTGTTCTGGAAGTGCGTGTCTGTCTTGTCCGTCCTGAAAAATTATGAGGATTCTAACTCTAGAATTCCACCATCAGTTAGAAAGAAAATGGATGCAGAATGGGTAGATAATGAAGGGTTCTAACTTCAGACGAGCTGAATAAATTAAAATCAAGGGTCACTAAAGATGTAGTTTGTTCAAAGCGTGTGTGTTTCATAAGTCTTTGCTTAATAGGAATGCTGTCACATTTAACTTGCTCTTCAAGAAGGCTGTTGTAAATAAGGTTGTTGTTGTTGTTAAAAAAACAAAAAAAAAAACCAACAAAAAAAAACAACACATTTCCACTGAGATTTAACACAATGGGCTCTGGTATATTTTGGTCATAATGTGAAATGCAATTAGTTATTTTGCTCTGTATATGTTGCATCTATAAAATAGCCACATATAAAAATATAATGGATAGTTAAATTCAAATGTACGTTTATGCGTGTATGTAGTTATTAGGTATTGATGTCAAGGCAGAAAACACTGCTTTTATGTACAGAGGAGGAATTCAGGTCATACTTCATGTCGGGTAATACATTACTATGCCATGAGAAGCCCAGCAGGCTTCTCCAACACACCGTTCACACCTGTACACATGAAACATGCAGCACTCCTCTTAGTCTAGCCCCATGAACAATTGTATTCTTTTTTTTTGGATTGTAATGTTAATTCCTTGTAATAGGGATAAAGTAGACCGACAGCCCTATATATATATATATATATATATATATATATATATATATATATATATAATATTTTTTTTTTTAGAAGTAGCTAAAATATCCAAAAGAAATCAAATTATTTGTATCCTTGCTGAACATGTCGAAGTAGGCTAATGTTATTTTCTTGTATGTCATGCATTAAAAAGTATGAGAATAGCATGATGAGAGTTTATGGAAATTTACGCACATAAATGGTTAACTTGTGGAGCAAAAAAAAAAAAGCGTCACAGACCATACAAAACATTCTCTCTCACCTTCAGTGGAGAAATCATGCAGTGTCATGGCACATGGTGTGTATAAGTTATAAATGTTATGTAGTTATAAATGTAATGTATATAATAAAATATAACTAAAGGTGTCCACAGTGCAGAAACATTGAAAATTCCTCCAGATTTGAGAGAAATTTCACTGTGCAGCAGTATACTGACAACTGTAGAGAGTTTCATTTGATAAAATGGCCATAGAATTCAGAATCCCCAAAGCACATGAAACATCTCAGTTTTTAGCCCTGGAAGTAATGAACGCAATAAGCAAAATAGTGGTGGGCCATAGATTTGGTGTAATTGAATTTTTTAAAAATACATCAATCTGTCCCAGCCAGTAGTTGCTTATGGTGTGACATTATCCCATATGTGTGCTAGAAATAACCAGAAGTAACTGGTGACTAATTTATTTCTGTATATTGGAAAAATAACCATTTTAAATAATTTTTGGCTCTACTCTATCATTACCTTTGGAGTGTCCCAATCAGGAATTACTGCAACTTTGAGACTAGAATGATTAGATGGAGCAATAAAAACACCTCTAGTAAACTAATCTGATAGATTAACCACCAATAACAAGACTTGCATGTCCCTGATTTAGTGTTCATTATAGTCTGTTATTGTTCTGGCCACAATAAGAAAATCTTCTTTTAGTAATCCTTTTGAGTAATTCCACCATCTGGCTGCAGAAGTATTTAAAGTGTACATGCTTTAAGATGACTGTATAAATCAGTTTCTGAAAGTTACATTTCTGTAGTTTGAAGTAGGCCAACATGCCTCTTTTACCTGATTACGGAGTTATACTGTCAGTGTACACCTCTTATTATAGTCTGTCTCCCTTTTATACATTTGTCAAAATAGTGCGGTATAAAAGTAATATTAAATGTCTCTTGGGCTCAGTATTTCATTAAAGACATTCCTTGGAAAGTTTATGCAATACAAGTATGGGTTACATTGGGTTAGACAGCAGTGTATGAGAAACGTTCTTCCTTGAGGTTGCTTGTGCAGTTGATAACATTGTAATTACTGTTCTGCTATGCAAAAAGGAACTCGGGCTGATTAAGGAATGTACATTTATTATTTGCCAATATCACTCCTGCAAAGTCTCTCACATAATGAAAATTATTTTTGATTCTCTTTTGGAATCATGTAAGCAGTGTGATATGAGACAGAGAGGTTCTCTGCTTATTGCTGTGCACAGCACATTTTCCACATTAACCTAAAGGAGGGTGAAATGCAGATTGAAGCTGCACCCGTCTGTGTCAGCAGTGGGCCGCAAATACACCCGTGTAATGAGGATAGGCTTCATGAATATCCCAATTGTCCCTGTGTAATCTAGTGATGATCACTAGTATCCATATCTTCTACACCAGTGATGAGAAACTGTAAAAATAAATAAATAAATAAATAAATGGGGGAAAAAACCTAAAACAGAACAATGTTTTGATGTGGCATTAGGATGGGAACGTACTTTGCTCTGCTTGTTTTGATGGTTGTTTCTTTGTGGTTTCAGGAGGAGCTGGGAGAGACTATGGGTGGTGACAGTGATTGGGGGTCACTGTGGTTGTGTCCCTTGTGTCAGCAAGGTCAAATAGACCGTGATGCCCTCGCTTTGCATCTGACCGAGAAACATAGTGTGCTTCCTGCTTGTCTTGATAAGCTCCTGGACATTGTGAGTGTTTGTTTATTTATTCTCATTTATATTTTTACTGTTATAAACATTAGTGGTTTATGGATATGGGTGTCTTGAGGGCCAATACCAATTTTTAGAGAACAGTGTCTGATGACCGATATAAAGCCAGTATTTTATTGTACTTCAACATGGGCCTTTTAAGAACAATTAATAACCCAACATAATGAAACGTTATAGAAATGTTTATAGCATGCAAGTTAAACAACAAACATATGACATTGTCAAGTAAGAACTAAGGAACAGGGTATAAAACACTGCCACAAATGAAATAGAACAAGCAAAATCTGTACTGTGTTTTAGAACCCACAAAACCTGAGTTGAACTACATTGGCTGAGGGAACAAGGTGGTTAGCCCAGAGCACAGTGCGTCAGCCCCTTTTTGACATATCATTCACCATGTTTAGGTGCATAAAATGGACATTACCTGAGTTAACGTATCGTAAACAAACACTTAGCTAATTATCAATTTAATAAGTAGGACCAAGTATGTCTGTCTTGTCTGTTAATAAACCTGCTGACTATAGCTTCATGTGCATATTTAATTTTTCAGCACACCTAACTGAATAAAAGAATCAATAATTTGCCTAAATTGGGTATAGAAAATTATAAGCAAATTCACATTTCTTTGTTTTTTTTTAATGATACTAACATAACACAAATCCTCTGTGTCTTCATTGGGATCAGCATTGTCTGTTATATTGGCCAATACCTAATATCCAATATATCAGCCAACCAATAATAAGTAGGACTTAATACTGTTTATTCCTGGCAGTTATTAATTCATGGTGGTATTAAACTTTTTCTTCTTTTTTTTTTTTTTTTTTTCATTCCTCATTAGGCAGCTCCAGTGCACAATTCCAGTGATGAAAACAGAGAATCCAGTGCTCAAAATGATACCAGTGAGTTTAGGTTATATTCCACAACAGGCTTTTACATTTTTTACACTTGGATATAATTGCCTCACTCATTAATCACTATAGAAATGAAAGATTGTAATTGTTTTGTCAGAAAAATGACATTCTTTTCTTTTCTATTCCTTGAAAGATGGCATATCACAGCAGAAGTGTTTAGAAAACACCAAATCCCCGTTAATGGCTTCTCAGATTGATGGTGAATCTACTGATGCAAGTGACAAAGATGGTTCTTCCCAAGAAAAAGAGATGGGTGATGAAATGGGAGGAGTGAAAAATGAGGAGAGTGACTGGGGAGCCTTGGAATCGGATCAAGAGAATGTTACCCAGTCTGTAAGAACACCAGAAGCATCTGTCACCAATGACAAATCCACTGATAAAAGTGGCGAAGGTGACGTTAACCGTCCATTCAAGTGTCATGCCTGCCTGGAGTTCTTTCCCACTAGATCCGCATTGAGCGTACACTATAATTCGACTACCCATATCCAAAGGATGAGAACGGGAGCAGGGAATGAAAATGATCCCTCAACCCCATTTCTTTCTCGCCCGTACGTCTCCAACAAACCATACCAGTGTGCTGTGTGTCGTGTCTCTTACAATCATGCTATCACCCTGGAAAGTCATTTAAAATCTGTATTGCACCAGAGTCGCAGCAGGAGTGCTGGAAATGCTGCCACTAATTCTACAACGAATGCAGGAAGTGGAGGCATGGTGGCAAACCTAGCAGCCACCACTGTGAGTAATGCCTCACAGTTAGCTTATGCCACAACCAGTAATTGTGTCACGCAAGCAAGCCTGCCTGCGTCTCCAGCAATGACCAAAGATGGAGAGCAGGTCCAGTCTCAGCCAGCTCCCTCACTGCTCTCCTCTCCAGTGGCGTCAGCGCAGGCGGTGTCTGCTTTTCTCACTCTTCTAACCTCTAGTCCAAACTCTCTTCCGCACTCTATCCTTCCCTCTCTTTTTGCTGCTGGAGCAGGTACCACAGCAGGCACAGCAACCCCTCAGCTAATACCACAGCCTCAGATGCTTATGCCCCTTATCCTGAATGGACTCCAAGCCCAGAGTCCAAACCCAGAGTCTCCTAAACAGCTTTTGCAGCAGACTGTTCCAGTTCTGGGTCTTAGTGCATCACAGCAGGCTCTCTTGGCCCAAGGACTTAGTGGTTTGCAAAGTCAGTGGGCTGCCTTTGGACTCTCCAACATGACTCAGAAGACGTCAGAGGAGAATGATGACGTGGCTGTAAAGGGGGTTGCAGCAAAAGTGAAAAATGAGATTAAGCAGGAGCCTAGCGATCAACAGGTGCCACAGAAGGCAGACGGTACCTGGACAGATGAGGATTTTTCTGTAAAAAATGTTTGTAGCAAGGTGGAGCATAAATTAGCGTGCCACAATTTGAAGTGTGAGAGTAAAGTTGAAGATATTGTAGAGTGTGGTAACAAAGAGCAGGAGAAAGACAAAATGGATATGGAGAGCACAGACGAAGGGGTGAGTGTAGAGGAAAATGCAAAAAGAATTCTAAATATCGATGCAAATAAAGCTTCAACAATCCAAATCCCATCATCATGTCTAACTGAATCGAGTAAGTGTCCCATACACAACCATAAACATACTGTTAACAGATCTGAATTAAAATCTAATGTTGCAAAATGCAACCCCTCGAACATTAACCATGCCTTAATTTCCTCAGGCCATAGGAGTGCTAAAGTTCGTCCATACTTGTCCTCAGGCCCTCCGGTTCTAACTGAGTTTCAGTCTCAGGTGCTGTGGGCCTTTCTGGAGTCACGAAATGAGGCTGATGCAGCTAGTCCACCAAGAGAAGACTGCGAAGCACTTGGCAGGGAGGTAGGGCTGTCTGAGGAGGAGGTACGAAGATGGCTGTTGGATGCCCGTCGTGCCAAAGACAGGCAAAGTGCAGAAGGCATGGATCATGACGAGGGTGAAGGAAGTACCGAAGATGATGAAGGTGCTCTAATGATAGATGAAAGTGAATATGGGCAGAGTCCATCAGCTGCAAGCAGTCATGCAATGGATCTGTCTACCAGCGCAGAAAGACATAGTGAAAAGACAGATAAGGAAAACCAAGGAGACTCGTGTTTGACCTCTGACTCCGAAAACGAAGAATTCTATACATCTGTTATTGTGACAGATGAGGAGAGTCAAAGTAGTTCATTGAAAGAAGAGCCAGGTAGCCCAGCTAAACAGTCATCACATGTCGATACATCGGGCGAAAAGTCAGGTGGTGGAGGAAAGGTTCTCCGATCCACAACGGTCTTTCTTTCAGATGCAGAGGATGAGGATGATGATGATCAGACTGCAAAAAAGAAAAAGAGAAAGAGGGAGATGGATAAGGAAGAGTTGGAGTGCAAAAAGGAGAGGCAAGATGCTGATCTTGATCTTCAGCTAGAAGCACAAGCAGACCCCCCGACTCCTCTTTCAGTTGCACTTGACCATCAAGGTCTTCCAGCTGGAGTCTTGCATTCCTTGCCCCTCTCCCTTTCACTGGCCCAATTTTCCACTCAGTTATTCAGTCCCTATGTCCTCTCGGTTCCCTCATCTGTGGTTGGAGTTGGTGTTTCTGAAGGAGACAGAGCCTTCACAAATCCTGCAACTGTTGCTCGAAGTCACGCACCATTCTCTGACCCTCTTCATGCACCAGCCATTGGTTCTCTTTCACAGTCCACCCAATTCTTATCCAATGGCAGCGACTGTGAGTCTGCCCTGGATCTCAGCATTGGGAAGAGCCACAGCTCTACAACATCCACATCTGTCTCATCAAGTAGCAAAACGTCTATACAAAAGAGCAATTTGCTTGATGGTCTTGGACTGAGGCCGACAACAGTTGGGGTCCCTGCAGACGGAAGTCTTATTGTTGTTCAAGTGAAGCCTGAATCTGCCATTGCAATCTCAAACTCCAGCAACAGCACCCTTGGTAACAGCAATAATTTGGCTAAGACTAGCACTGTGTTCATGAGAGCAGCAGAGAAAGTGAATACCTCCTTAATGGAGAAGGAGAAAGAGAGTGAGCGAGAGAAGGTAAGAGAACAAAAACGACCTAATGCTCGACGGTTCAGGGATATGAGAAGGTCTAGAACTATCATTCAGGCTGACCAGCTAGATGTGCTCTATGGATGTTATTTTAAAGATCCCAACCCAGGAAAGCATGAATTTGAGCAAATATCAGAGTGGGTGCATCTTCCAAAGAAGGTGGTCCAGATTTGGTTTCAAAATATGAGGGCTAGGGAACGAAAGGGAGAGGTGCGCTTCATCAGTGATGGCACTTTGGCGGCGGTTGGTAAACCACTTATAAAGTTCACTTGGCCACTAGCTAAGCCCATTTTCTCAAGTACCCCAAAATCTAACTCCAGCTCAACAAATCCCAGCTGGACCCCTTCTAAGACACAAACTGGAAATGCCCCCCCAAAGACAGAGAAGGTTAAAGAGGTCAAAGAAACACTGAAAATCCCCATCCAAGGTCTTGGTAAGCCAAAGGAGGTAGCATCCTCTTCTACTGTCGCCAGCAGTACGTCATCAGCATTCAAGACCAAAAGTGAAGCAGTGAATGCAGTTTCAATGGTTAAAATAGCTCCCAAGGCCTCATCAGTTTCAGCTTCTATGCTAAGCAGCAGCTCTGCTATCTCTCGAACCCCCCCGAAGAACAAGACAGAGGAACGCACTGAAGCAGACAAGACCAATGAGAAGGTTGGTCATGATCAAGGAAAACCTGGTTCTGTGGCAACCCCACGGATGGTGCCAAAAGTGCCCACTACACAAATCGGCAAATCTTTCACCGCAATGTCACAGAAACAAAATGGGCTGAATTACTGGTCTCAAAAGGGTCCAATCAAGATCAATACCCTTTCCAGAGAACAGCTGGGCCTGAGCACCTCACGGCCTTCGCTCACTACCCCGCCTGTCGTAGCACCCTCTGTGACACCCACTACACCAACATCCAGTCAAAGCCAAAAAGAAACGACCTGTGTGCAGCAGCACTCTACTCCAAGGAGACCTCGCACACACCTGAACTGTTTGCAGCTGTCCATCCTGCAGTCTTGCTATGAGACCTGCGCTCACCCTAATGCTTTAGAGTGTGAAGCAGTGGGTACGGAACTCGGCCTCCCACTTAAAGTGGTGCAGATCTGGTTCCAAAACACTCGTGCCAAGGAAAAACGCTGGAGGTTGCAACAGGAGAAGTTGGTAAGTTTATTTCATTTCTGTAAATTGACAGGAAGTTCAAATAAATGTAGCTCATAACATGTCCTGTAAATCATTCAACCAAACCATGCATGCCACTTCATTGTTGTGACAGTGGGACCCTCAATATTCATACTAGAATTTAATTAATTTACAAAGTTTACCTCTATATTTGGTTTCCCATTAGATTTCTCTGCATTCTGCTGATTAAGATGGTGAAATTAAGTGTCCTCTCTTGTTGTCCATTATACAGTCTCCTAACTCCAGCGACCCTTCCAAGAAGGTAGACATCAGTTCAGGCAGCTACCTGCAGTACAGTGCGCTCAGAGCCAACCGTCCAATTCTGCCTAAACCAGTACAACTGACAGTTCTGGAACCTTCTCCACCACCCACTGTGGGTCAGCCAGCAGGACGTGAGACACTAAGAGGCAAATGTGAAGTCTGCGATGTGGAGTTTGAGTCCAGGGCAGCGGCACGCGACCATGTCTTCTCTCCACGGCATCTTGCCACGCTGAGAACCACTAACTTTGGTCAGCCAGTGGGTTTGGCTAACAGCGGAGCTGCTGCTGGAGCCACTGGTGTTGTGAGCCAGTCTTCTTCCCCATCACCAGCTAGCAGCACCAGCTAAGAAATTGACTTGAGCTGGTGTAGTGGACCCACTAGGCTCTTAAGCTTTTAATAGACAGACAAAAAGGTGCTTGTCTTTCAAGCTGATGTTTTTTGGAGCCTGCAAACTTGTTACGGGCCCAGAGAGCTCTTCAGTTTTCTGCTGCCTGGCTGGATGTCAGCAGGACATTAATCTTTGGTTCTGAGCAGGACTTATTTTAATGACTTGTTGCCACCACATCATTTCACTAAAAATAATCCAATGAAACGGTTATACTGGACATGCAAATACTTACATAGTAACGGTCCTGTTATGTGTTTTCACTGCTTTGTCTCAATTTTAAACATATGTTCCTGTTGTGCTTGTTTTTTTATCCTGTCATCCTTAATCACAACACTCAGTCTGATTGGGAGAAATTCCAGTGATGAACCACCTTAAACTCAGCAAAAGCGCTTTGAATTAATCATTATGTAAATGGTACTGCTTTTGTTTGAGACAAGTGATCTTCAATTTTGTCCAGATGTTTTGTATTTTATCAGCATTTCAGAGTTCTCTTATCTTGATCAAATTGTCTCTTCAGAAATGTTAAAAAGTCATTGGGCATAAGCAGGAGGTTTACAGCTGGTTAAGTGAATCAGATCATGGATATGCATCATAAATATGTCTAAACTGTACAAATACCTACTGGAAGGTTTAGGGATTGGAAGTAAATAATGAAGTGCATATGGTTTTCTGGAACCAAGGAAATTCACAAGAGTGATCTGGATCCAAATATGCTAGAAAAACAGGGAAGTTAATGAGACAATGGCTCCTCCATTTGTCATCATGACAATCCTACCTTCCTTTGAGCTTCATAGGGTTAAGATGTCAAAATTATCATACAGCACTTTGTTTATTTTAAGGTTTGAAGCATTTTTAAAATTTTCACATTGCTCTAAACAAACATTTGTTTTATAGTGATGTATTACTGTATGTCAGATTATACTGAAGTGTTACCAGCTTTTGCTGTTTGGTTTATTAGTTTTGATTTTTAGAATCCTGATGAGCTGCACATGGTCAAACATAAAAAGGATCAGAAAAAAAGCCAAAGTCAGTCCTATACTGTTAAAGAAAATTTAAATCATTTTGATATACATTTATGAAACATCAAATTATAACTTCTCTTATCCTTTTTTTTCTTCTCATTTTCAAGCTTGTGCCCTAGCATGACCCATATAAACAATGCTAATTTACAGTATACACCAAACCTTTTTCTGAATGAATATGGGAGTGAACATTTAATTTCTGAACCATTTTTTTTTTCTTCATCATCGTTGTGTTAAAATATTTTATGTGATTGCAAACCGAGAACTTGTACTGGGTAGTAGTCATACACAGTAGACTTATCCCAACACTTGTGCAACCCTCCTCTTAGGGACCAGAGAGGAGGTAGCTTTGGTGGTTCAGCTCACTGTGATGATTCATTGTGATATGGACTCTACTCCGCAGGGCAAAAGGAGGTGCGATTTGAAGGACAAGAAATACTAAAGAGAATTGTCATTTTGGTTTTAAGTTGTATATTATAATTATTATTAATGATGTTACTATTAATAGTTTAACAAAATGCAAAACTAAAAAATAACTTTTTTAAAGGAACTATATTAAGAAAGTGGTATTCCAAAGTTATTCTTCCTCTTGCTTTCTGTCATTAAAATACCAAAAAGCATTTTAAGGATAAAACAGTGGGAGAGATGTTTATAATGCAAAACATGACTGATTTCCCACACCTCGACACTTTGAGTTAGAACAGGACTTTTGATGCACTCAGCTACAAGCAGGTGCACATCAGCCAACACAAGGTGGAGCACTTGGATGTGTAATCAGAGTGTTTAACGTCTGCGCAATTATTTTGTAGCACTCGGGTGTGAAGCTGCAGCTCGTGTTCACTCAACATGAGCTGGATGCAGTGCTACTGGAACAGAATCACATTGTGTTGCACTGTTCAAAGTGGATAGGTAGTATAGAGAACTGCTTTTTATATGTTTTGTTTGTTTTTCCATTAACACTTATCACTTGTTATAACTACTACTTGCTATTGTTTTCATTACTATCATCCCTGTTTTGATTATTATTGATTCATAATGGTTTTAATAGCATCTCTATCTTCACTGAGATGGTCTTGGTATACTGAGCAATGATGGTGACAGTGTTGTATGAAATATTAGATTATCGTTTAAGCTTGTTTTTCCTTCCTTGTACCTTCATTTTGTGTTGGAGCTCCATTTTTTCTTATACAAAAATAAACTGACCTTCATTTAGTGGCGTTAAGGTTGTTGATAAACCTTTCTTAAGATTTTTTGCCTTATCATTTTGTGGGATTGTGAAATTTCCTCTCCAGCCCTCAATTTACTATGGGGTGTTGATACAGAATGTTGTTCTTACAAAACTAGGCTTATTTACTTGTTGGTTAGTGGTATCTACCAACTACTCTTGTATGTCAGTCTTTAATGTGTCATTGTTTTGTTTTGTTTTTGTTGTTTTTTTGTTTTTTTTTTAAGGTGTGTTCCAGTCAGAAACCGATAAATTGTGATTAGGCATTTACCTGCCTACTTTCAGGGGAAATTATGTGCTGCTGTTGGTGTTTTAAATGAAAGTGGATGGGAGACAATGGATTGCTCTTTTAACTCGAAAGTCTCCTAATCGTGTAACTACTAGTTTCAGTCACACCTGCCTTGGTCCAGCCACTATGTGACGGATAAATGCTGATTAAATTACAAGCTGTCATGGATTTTTCATATAGGTAAGACTCACTGGTTGCCCTCGATGCTAAATTTTGGGTAAAACTTTTTAAATTGATACATTTCACAATTAAAAGATTTCCTTTCCTTTCAAATATACTCTCCCGCATAGCCGAGCAAGGATTTACTGTATATTTACTATAAAACGTGTAACGTAGCGTCCTGCTGAACGTTCCCTACCTTCAAACGAAAGGTGATAGGCAGTTGATATGTGATTGACACGCCTTAATCCAATTACGATTGGCATTGTAAAGTCAATGTAGCCAGACCAGAAGAACGTTCGGAGAGAAGTCCAATCGGAGCCTTCGGTATATGAAGAGGGTGTGCCTTAACGGGATGATTGTCCAATCAGCATCCGAGTTTGCGCCTGCAGTGACCTTACTCCCCGCCCACGGCTTCCATTTCTGTTCTGGACCACACGGCGCAAGCGAATAATACACATTTGGTTTACTGAATATGTACACGTAAATGCTACTAACTTGGCTATTTTATTGTCAGGGGACGGAAACAATTTTTTTGTCTGTCTGACGAGTAGGTACTTTTTTTTTTTTTGCGTCAGCGGAAAAGGTTTCGACACGGGGCGGTTTATTCCTCGTTTTTAACTTTGGTTTCTCAGCGGCGTTTTTTTCCGCCGTTTTTCCCCCCTGCCCCTCTCGCTCTCCCCCCGGTGCGCGTCGGGCCTTGCAGCACGGCCACGAGGACCAGCGGGAATCCGGTCATGGCGGAGTTCGGCAACGGACTGGCGGAGGAGTCTCTGCTCGACTCGGACCCAGGTCACCCGGAGCTCGAAGACCCAGGCGTTGGCGACGAGGAGCCCGGGCTGGATGAGGGTGAGGCCGCTATCGAAGATCCGGTGAGTGAAGGACGTTTGTTTGCGAGCTAAGCTAACCTAGGTTAGCCAGCGTTACCTTGATGCTGTTACCTCACGACACAGTCTGACCCCCGCCTTTTAGGTGTCGTGGGACGGCTAAAGTTCTAAAGTTTTACTCTGTAACGTGAAAACGTTTAACGCCTTTTTTAAGCAGTGGTGGTTTTTTTTTTTTCCTCGACCGACTTCGCCGCCATTGTGGCTCGCGCGCGCAGTGCAGTGGAACTGGCTGGCGCGTGGCGCCGGCGGCCATGTTGGCGCAACATGGGTTTTGGTTTCTCTGCACCGCAGAGAGCTCGTCGACCTAGTGGGGGGAAGAGAGAAAAAAAATTCTTCGTCGCAAAAATGCGAGACGGAGATGCAAAAGACAGGGGCGAGGGTAGGACAGGCCGCCATTAGCCGCTGCGGTGTGAGCCTGTCTGCAGAGAGGCGAAAAGCTCACGGTAAACACGACTCGTTTTCTTATTAAAATATTGACTAGCTAGATCCACGTTTAGGGCAGCTGCTTTGTAGCTTGCAAAGTGCTGATGGTTAGTATAGCAGGGTTTGCAGTGAACTGTGCCGTGGTAAATGCTGATGTTTGTAAGCTGGCTGACCATGGAGTTTAAGTTAACCATGCAAATCAAAATAAAGGTCTGGCTTCTTATGACAGTCTTATGAATTGTGATCCTAAGGAGATTTTAGGCAGCTAATGCTAGCTAGTATTGGCTAGCTAGCCAACGTTAGCTGACTTGTCTAGGGGAGATTCTGCGAATTTATTGCCGGTACGTTCGCAGGTGTTACGGCTGATATTCGCAGATATATATATTTTCATTTGTCTGTGACTGAGTTATTAATCCAAGTAGTTGCATTGACGTTGCATTGTTTTAATAGTGGCTGATACCCAGATATCCAGCAATAAAAGGGGATATTTGCTCTTGTCCGTAATGTACCTTTAAATGGATCATTTTTGATGAAGGGATTTGGGTATTTTGTAGATGTGAAAAGGGCGTGCGATGGTCGGTCTGGTGTGTCTCGCAATAAATGGCTGGATGTGCGGTGGTAGCATCGTCAAGGCGTTGACATGCTGAAACCACGTACACGTTTCATGACCGTGCCCACCTGCAGACAAGCTTGTGCCTCGGAGTAGATTATGCGTATTTTTGGTCGGTCATGTGCAATAACGCAGTGGTCTGGGGTCGATCTGATGGTGATGCACACGGACAAGTGATGGATGCTGCTGTTACCCTAATATGGAGCACGGTCGGATATCGCTGCCCTGCAATGCACCACCGCCACAGGAGCGTACTCCAGGCTCGTGTGTCTGAGTACGCGCGTGCTTGCTGGTGTAGCTCTGTAGGAATGGCATGGCAATCGTTATGTGTTGCACATTCGTAACTACGTGTGTTCTAAAGAAGTAGGACGACAATAAATGGTGCATCGACAAGACGTTTTCATATTTTTTATTTCCTATTATTTGTTGTGGGTGAGTGCGTATGTGTCGGTCGGTGGTGCATACTGGGTCGGGAAACGTGGTTTATTGGCAATAAGAGGTTTTCCCTTTAGTATGGCATTAGCGTTGCCTGCCTTTTAAAAAGACCTCAATACACAAAGCTTTCACTATGCCGTCAGTATATGTGTGAACACTTACTGTGCCGTGTCCTATCTCGTCTATCACATTTAGCCATATTGTACATCATGCTTGAAATGTACTCCCTTCTCTGCTGTCAACGAATCGGTCGGATGTCTCTGTGCTGTAAATAGAAGCTTGTCATTCTCTGGCTAGCACGCTTGTGCCCCCCAGAGATGTTCTGTGGCTGTTAAGTCTAAAATATTGTTGTCCTCTGCTTCTCACATTGAGGATACTGTCATGTCATTAGATGGACCTATTAACCTGTAGTTTGCTTGTGTAGATGATGAATGTTTCTGTATTAAATAAACTTAGGAGCTGGAGGCCATTAAAGCTCGCGTGAGGGAGATGGAGGAGGAAGCGGAGAAACTGAAGGAGCTGCAGAATGAGGTGGAGAAACAGATGAACCTCAGTCCTCCACCCGGTGAGAGTGGTTCAGGGGCACTGAGATGGAGGGTGGTGGTTTGGTCGGGGGGGGGGGGGGGGGTGCAGTGAGGAAAGGATGAGAGCACACTGCGTATTAGACGCTGCGTGAGGGTGAGGGAGAAACGGAGAGTACACTGGAGGAGGAACCCCCAGAATCACACCACCAGTGTGGGCTCGCTGTAGTCAGTCTTCCCATCTACGTGCTTTTAAGGAATACTGCGTAAATTATGGGCATATCGGATGCAAGTGTTGCCTTAAAAATGTGTGTGTGTGTGTGTGTACATAGAGAAATATATTCTTAAACACTGTGTGTGTGTGTGAGCGAGCGCGCGTGCGTGTTTATCATTGCTTTGTTGTTTAAACTGAAGACAATCTTTTTATTTCCCCCCCCCCCCATAGCTGGTCCTGTCATAATGTCCATTGAAGAGAAGATAGAGGCAGACGGAAGATCAATTTATGTTGGAAACGTATGAGGCACTTCACACTCCGTCATCTGGCCATTAAATCAAGAATACACAATTGTTGTTTTTTTTAAAAAAAATTTATACATACTCAGATGCTGTTACCATTCAGGTTACTTACACAAATTTGAATATAACTTGAATACCTGATAGCAACACATTTTCTGTCAACCATAAGATGTTGATGAATTAATTGGTTCAGTTTTCAGAGGACATGCATAGTACTGGTTTCATTTCATTAAATGCCAATTACTATAAAAACTTGCAGTTGTGGAAAGTTGCATTCAGAAGTAGAAACAGGAGCATTAGGAATGCCATGAACAATCTGTGACTTACTTTTTGTGATTCCAAGCACCCTAGAAAGTTTAGATGGGTTTCATGATGTCATATTGGTGTACTTTGGGCAGGTACAAAATCATGGGAAAGGTTGAATAAACTGATAGTAAGCCACTGTCACATTGAATGTTAGGGAGATGGTTCTGTACTGTGTTGTGCTGTTTTAATTATCTAAGCACCATGACATCAGATGCTATTACAAATCTCCAGAAGGTTTTTTTTTTTTTTTTTTTTACGAGATCAAGGGACTTGAGAACAAACAAACAAGCCCCTCTTCACATCTTAGTAATAAAGATTTGGTTTTCTTGTTCATTGACAAATGGGATCAGGTGGACAACTGATGTGCTAAAACGGTTTAGTGTTTGCATGAGCTTCTTGGGCTGTAGTAGATCAGCAGCCTGTGTGAGAGTAGTCTGTGTCTCTCCCTGTGCGGCAGGTGGATTACGGAGCAACAGCGGAGGAACTGGAGGCACATTTCCATGGCTGTGGCTCTGTTAACCGAGTGACTATCCTATGTGACAAGTTCACAGGACACCCCAAAGGGTAATCCACAAGTTCTACTCTCCTACGTTAGTCTTTCTCAAGTTCAAGTTCAAGTTCGGTTTATTCGTCACATACATAGTCATGCACAGTATAACTCACAGTGAAATGGTGGAGAGTGCTCTGTCCAAACTGAGGAAGAGAAACAGGGGTGCATAGAGAAAAAAAAAAAAAAATATATATATATATATATGCATTCTCCTCAGTTCCTTTTGTTCATGTGCTGCTCTCCACCTCTACTGCACTCCATTTGTGTTTTTGTGTATTTTAAAATTATATTTGGTTGTTTTCATCTGTATGAGAACAAATTTTTGGTAATTGAGCTGGGGAGAGATCATACTTCTATAGTGCTTAGTAATCATGATGAGGACATTTAAGCGCTTTGAAACTGTGAGATGCTCTTAGAAGACACTGTATGGTACTAGTTTAGCAGACTTTCACCTCTGTCATGCGCTCTGCTGTACACACTATATTTATTAGGCAAACAGTGCATTTTTCAAGTCTGACCAGGACTCGGTTTCCCAAAAGTGTATAATTACAGTGGCCAGTGTAGCCCCTGAATAAGCAAGTAAATTAAATTAATTTAAGGACCAGACAATTTGTAATGAATAGGCAGTGAAACAAGCAAAGGAGCAGTCAGGTTTGGTTCTGATCAAATTCAAGCCCTTTTTGAATTCTATGTGGTCCTTGATCACCGTCAGGTGCAGCTATGAAACAAAAGAGTGATGAAATGTTTAGCCATATGTGAAGCTGCATCTTACTTTATTACATGACACAGATTATACATATTGTTTGGTAAAACTGGACAGTCATTCTGCTCCAAGCATATTTTTTACTGTTTAAATGTATGATTAAGTGGCTCTCTTCAAATTTCAGGTTTGCATATATCGAGTTTGCAGACAAGGAGTCTGTTAGAACAGCCATGGCACTGGATGAGTCCTTATTCAGAGGGAGACAAATAAAGGTGAGTTTGAGCAAATGAGGACCACTTTTGAATTTTAAATAGAAGAAAGCTTGCTTCTGACTGTCCGGTTAGCATGTGGAAGCGTGTGGAACTTGAGTGAACCTACATGCTGGTTTTGTTCTGGTCGTGGAATCTTATCGACTCTTGAAAATTATGCCTTGGAGACGTTGCACCGTGGTCTCTTAGACCAATAATCGCGCCCATGCTCGAGTTGCCTGTTGCCGATTGGCTTTTTTAAAGTCAAAGATCCAGTAGCATTGCTGGCATGAAACTGCTAGCGATCAGTTATGTTTAATTCGCTATGTTGATGTAATAGATGTACAATATAAGGTAATATATAAATCTCAATTTTGGAAGACTAAAGGGATGATTGACGTTGAAGTATATTACATCATGACATCTCTGCCATTTACGTCATCACTTGACATTTTTGTTGTTCGAAGCATGGAAAATAATAAATCTGCACTTTTGGGAAGGTTTTTCATGTATTTTTGAGGCAGCGGTTGTTAAGTACATCTTAAAGTGGCTTGTTTCATGTTGGTCATCCTTTAAATCCCTGGCGTGCGCTCCTAGGTCGGGGCGAAGAGAACGAACCGGCCGGGCATTAGCACCACAGACCGAGGCTTCCCCCGAGCTCGGTTCCGCTCACGTGGGGGGAACTTCGCCTCATCCCGGGCCCGCTACTACAGCGGCTACACGCCCCCTAGAGGCAGAGGACGGGCCTTCAGGTTAGTGCTCCTCCACTGCTACCGCTGACAATAACACACACACACACACACACACACACACACACACACACACGACGGGCACAAGGTTGTAAGATAGCGTGATTTTTAGCTAAAGGTTTTATTCAGCACCTCTTTATTTAAAGGTCTGAACGTCATAGTACTGGCAGATGTCCAGGAGCAAGACATCAGTCATTAAGCTGTGGTTGGGTTAGGGTTTTCTGTGTGTGGTTTGTTTTTGGTTAGGTTTTTGTTGTTTTGTTGACAGTATCTGCAGGCTGTGGTTAAAACTGTATTGCTAAAACTCTTCAGTTCTATGCAGTTTTAGAGAAATTTGAGTATGTTGTGAGCTTTTTTGCAAGGGTGAAAATATGTCTTGTATGACAAGGATGGAACATTGTGGTCTTAAGTAGAGGTCATTTGTTACATATCGGGGGTGGGAGGCATATACAGATTCAGGCATCTCATATGAACTGTCATACACTACCTCATTATGCCATAATCCTGCATCATTAGTCGTTGCTGACCAGAGTATTGGACATGTGAGATCCAAATTATTTTTTGCTGTGTAGTAGCAAGAGCTAGATCAAAGGGTCACTTTAAAAATCTTCAGTGCCATTTTTGGAACTAAAAATATTGCTAGTGTCATGATTTCAGTGGATCTTGTCAGATATCCAGAGAATGTTTTCTTTTTTTGTGATCCTTGAGGCTAAGGTCAGTCAAAGATGACTCCTAGATTTTCCTTCTTTTATTGTGGTGGGGTTTTTTTGTTTTTTTTGCCTTTAGACACAATATTTAGACTCCTTATATCAGTTCTTCATTTCAAGTAATAAAAAGGTTTCTGGAGTCAGACAGACATTTGACCAGTTCCCATGTTTTAAGATTAAAATCTGAAAAGGGTGACATTTTTACTTTATGTATACTCTATATATTAAATTGCAGTGAAGTACACAAAGTTTCCAGAGAAATGGGACACTTCCTTCATCAGCTGTGCAAGCGAAATGCTTTTTACATAAATATATAAATATATTTACACACACCTAAGTGCAGATTCCTTGTATTTAATGATTAGTAAGTTCAGATAAGAAGAGGGGGAGGTCTAATGTATCTGTAGCAGATAAATGAATATTGTGTCTTATGCTTTGTAGAAAGCTGAGGAGAAAAAGGAGAAATCTTCATTTGCCTGCCCCACACTTTCTATATGCATTTTCAGTCTTTGTATGTCGCAAGTAAAAAACTGTTAGTATTAAGACTCTTGGTTCTGTACTTATAGTTGCATCTTTACAAGGAGGCCTGACTTTTCCTGAGTATTTATTGGGCAGCAGTGTTAATACCTTCAGTCTAAAATGTAAAGTGTTTGACTAAGGCTGCAGATGATGATGAGTCAGATTGGCGTTCATCTGCAGCCTTCAGTCATGGTTCTCTGATCATGCGTTTTTGCCAGTAAATGCTGACATTTGAAAGAAGATGCAGTCAGAAATGGCAACACCTTCTGTTTTGGGTGTCACTTGCTCTCCATTTCAGTTATCGATGGATAACTCAGTTTCAGGGTGGGTATAGACTTTTTGTGGTGGGGGCTGTGGGTTTTTTAAGAAGCTAGGGGTAGGGGTGTTTTAAGATTAAAAAAAAAAAGTTTCAGAACCAGATTAGGTTTATGTGCATGGTAAAATGTGAGGCTGGATGGATTACTGGGGTTACTAAGAAAGACACTGAGGCCACACACTGGCTGCCCCTTGTGGGTTTGGTCGGTTGGGTGGATTTTAAGGGCCGCTAAGACAACCCAGTGGGACATGATGCTGGGAAGCTCAAGTCTGATTATGCTGTGCCCAGTGTCTTTCTGATTTTAAAACCTGGCATTCAGAAGCTGTGAAGTCATCATGCTGATCTTGTCAAAAACAATGTACAAGATGTCCCAAAACGGGTAGCATTATACCACTATAGCCTTCCTGGGTATAGTGGACCTGCATCGTAGATCTAGACCACTCCCATTTGTTTGATCCCTTCACCACGCTGGCTCTTAGTGGCCTGAGGGGGCCAGCAAAAAAGGAAAATTTGTGTTAACGTGGTTGTATTGCATTATAACTTTGTAAGAGCATGTGTATTAACACAGGCATGGTCGTTAATTGTTCATTATGATGTTCTAGACTACTCTTATGCACGGATAACTACTTGCATGTATGGCCTAACCATACATTTTGTCAGCATAGATTCTGAGAGCTGCTACTGGTTATATGGGGAAAATATAGGATAAAATGTGAAGTTGTGCTACTCCTGGTATAAATGGTCTACACATTTGGTGGCTGTGTGTTGGACTGCAATAACAAGCATGCATATGATAGCCTTTACGGTTCATTATGAAATGCTGGTTGTATTTGATATGGGCTCTTTAACTCTTTTTTTTTTTTTTCTCCTCACCCTTCATATACTTAAGTTTTCATATACTTATTCCCATACACTACTATTTTTACAGGCTTTGAATGCTCATCAGTCAGGTAATTTATTAGTAAAAGAAAAATGTCAATTTGAGAAAATGGACAATTTGGAGATTTTAAGAGATTTGGAGTTCATTTGGTATCATTTAAATTCATTTAAATGTTTAAATCTTGGTGTTCTCGTGTCAATTCTAGCTTTTATCAAACCACAAGAAACCACATAGTGTTAACCTGGCTGGATGGAAATAATTAACTGTTTTTATTTAAATATTAGCATAAACCATTTAAAAATATTGTAAAATAAATGAATAATATAAATCAAGCATATAAATTTTATTGATTAGATCCTTACACCACCTCTAGATGTTAAGTCGCCTGACCAACCTCCAAGCCAGTTTATAATTGTTGGCCATGTTGCTCACAACTTGGCATTCACCAGCTTGCCCAGTTCCTGCTGGCTTAGCAGGGATTTAATTGGAAACCTCATTAAATAGTTACATTTTCAAGGAAATCCAAAGAGGTGGCTAATAAGTATTAGATATTATGCATTCATAAGTATGCTTGCAGTTGTATTAAATGCATATTGTAGTGCTAACTTTGCTTTTCAGTTATGTGCCTTATTTTACACTTTGTTGAATGTGGTAGTGATTGCTGATTAAGATAATCTATGTTAATGGTAACCTGAATAATGCATTTCCCACAACAAAACATCTAATATCAGTTTGCATAGACAATAGGCATGCAAATCAATTTGGATAGAATCAGGACCAGCAGAATTCCATCTAATAAACTGAGGATGAATTCACACTACTAATGCGGAATTGGTTTAAATAAACAAGTTAGCTTTAATTGGGGCTGCCCAGTAAGAATTTGAAATATGATGGAATCCAGGTGTAATCGTGCATGTTACATTGAGGTGGGGCTGTACTTTTGCTGTCCAATTTCTTGCAGAGAAATGATTCAGCTGCCACTTTGCATGAATGTCAGTGGAACGGTCACTTGTCACAGCATTTGCAATACGACAGCATGCTCTAATTACAACAAACACACTGACTGCATAGAGCTGATTTGGCTGAAAATCCTTGAATACCTGTAGTCATATGGGTAGTGCTTAGCACCATGTACTTTTGTATGGTGCATGCGAAATGCTATGGATAGATGAGGCTTGTCTGTGGTGCATTTCTCCAGTCACATTCCTTAGTCATGTTTGGTGCACCTCCAGTTAGTGTCAGGGGACAGGTAGAGGTAGTTTTATAATGTTTTCTGGAAGAGTACATTTTGTTCACTTTGGACAAGGGAAGATCTCTGGCAGAAGGACACATTCTCTGAGTAAAACTGACCTTGACTCGAATGGTTTGTCTACTCGGGCAAGTCTATGGTGTCCATTCTAGATGCTTACATCATCTGTAGCTGGTCTTATACCTAGGTTTCACTTCCAGAATAGAGGGTTCATTCCTGCAGCCTGATATTTACTTTTGTATCTAAACTATTGCGAGCTGTGCTCTATCCAGCACAGGCTTAGGAGGGTGGGTGGAGCTTGAGAGGGGGCAGGGCAAAGAGGCGGGGCATGACTGTTCAGCTGTTTGTGTGGAAGTCTGGCTGCTTGAATGGATGCCTATGCATTTGTGTGTGCTCTGTGGCCAAGTCCTTCTGAGGAGACTGCACATCACTGGAGTGTGTATGTGCGCATGTGTTAGTGCACGTGAGCGCATCTCGGAGGAGAATGCACATCACCAGATTGTGTGCGCGTGTTTGTTTGAGGGCCAGCGTGTGTCCCTAAGATCTCTCCCCTACAGCAACAACAGGAGCCGCCCTTACAGAGAGAGATAAAGAGGGAGAGAGAGGACATCTCACTGTCCCCAACATATAACACTTTAACACCTGATTTTACTTCGAAAAGCCCCCTCAGCTTCCCTCAATATTTAATCACCAGATTTATACTGGATTCTTAAAATATTCGAAAATCTAGTCTGCATTAAGAGAGGGTATACTCTATTAACTTGAAACTCTGTATACCTGAACCGTGTCTGCGAATTAATTTGTATAACAGTAATTTACCTGTCTACCACAAACACTGAGCCCCTTACATACCTGCACACACACACACACACACACACACACACACACACACACACACACACACACCACAAGCCAAAATTGGTGTCCATCAACCAGAAAGAACTCACCCTCTTTTTCTCTCTCTTTTCCAGGGGCCGAGGGCGATCAACATCGTGGTATACCCCTTACTAATACCCCCCCCTCCCCTTTACTGTCACCCCTCCCCTCCCCATCCCAATCCCATACAAAAACAGAAAAAAAAACCCTCAATAAAGGAAGGAAAAAAAGAAGAAAAAAAAAAGACAAAAAAAAAAGAAAAAAAAGAAAGGGAGAAAGAGCATCTCCTGGACAGACAGACTGGCTGGCCTCAGTGTGCGATTGTGTGTGCGTGCGTGCGTGTGCGCAGGTGTTTCAGTCACCCCGGTAAGGTACAGAATGATCCTTGGGGAGATTTGGTGGCATTTGTTCAAATTTGAGAAGATGATGTTATCTCAGGCTGCAGATGTGTCTCCTTTGTCTGGCTGTGACGTTCTCACACTACACAGCCCTTCATGTTTGCACTCAGAAGGAGCAAACAAGAAAACTTCTAGATTTTTTGTTTTCCTTTTCACCTTTTTCTATTGTAACGTGAATGTGAAAAATTCCAGTAGCAAGAATTGTTGTTTTTTCTACCTTGTCGGAGGTTTATATTCCTTTGTTTCTGCGCTTTGAACAATTAACTCACCCCATCCTTGTTTTTGCCCTTCACCACTCGTTTCTGCTCTCCCTCGTTCACCTGCGTTCTGCCTCCATCACTCTTGCAGTGTCTTATAGTTCAGTGTTCAATTGCTCACGTTTGTTGTATTTCACACACTTTCAGTTCTTTCTGTCCAGTGTCCAACCTCCAAGGCATGACTCAACTTCTAAACTTTTTTTTAAAAACTTTTTTCCCCCTTCTGATTCCTTTCCCAAGCATCCTTTCTCCTTCACTTCTCTCTCTCTTTCTTTCTCTCTCTCTCTCTCTCTCTCTCTCTGTATACTAGACCACTTCTTGTCGTTTCAGGTTTCAGGACCAGTGGAGGCTGACCACCCCTCCCCCTGTGGCCGCGGCGCCCCCTACTGTCTCGGCAGCGTCTCTCTCTCTCTCTGCTCCCGCTATTCACACTCACCCCATCCTGTCTGTGTGGGGGGGCGGGGGAGGGGGACAGGGTGACCACCGGCCCACTGCGGCCAGCCTTTACTACAATAACAAGCGCTGAGGTTGCTCACAGGCCAACCAGCATCAGGCCCACACACACACACACACACACACACACACACACACACCTTCACCACATATTTATATAGCGAGAGCTACGCCAAGATGGCAGAAGCTGGTTAAATTTGCAAAGGGAGTGAGTAAGGCGGGACCAGAGAGGGATTAGAAGGGGTGGGACTTCCAAGTGCCCCGCCTTTCTCAGTACACCATGCAGTTCCAGCGTGAGCCAGGATGAACGCAGGGGCCACAGGAATTGGCTTTTTAGGATGGAAGGGTGCAGAGCTTTTACTGGTGGGGACAGGGTTGGATGCGGGCGGGGAGGGAGGTGGGGAGTTGAGATCTTTCCTTTTTCCCCCTTTTTTTATTTCCTTTGGGCTTTTTTTCTTTTGAGATGGGGAGTGGGTTTGGAGAGAAAAAAAAAAGTTTTGCTTTTTTATTTTTATTTTTAACCCATGAGTCTGTAATTAGGGAAAAAAAAAATAAACAAGACATTGTAAAAAGTTTTTTTTTTCTTCTCTCTCTATGCTTAAATATTACGAGTGGGCTTTTATTAATGAGATGTAAGACGAAGTATTTACATTTGAATTAAATTTTGAGCATGGTTGTGGTTTTAGGGCAGCTATACAGAGTGTTAATCCAGGAATGGGATATATACATCAACTCTCAGAATGTATCTCCTGTTATTGCTGGATTAATATATAGTGCCCAGAATACAAAATATGAGCTATTCACTACCATTCTGGCCCATAACCTTAAGATTTTTGCATACGTGAAACTATTACTTAACCCTTTTCCTTGAGAAATATTCTATTAAATATATGCCACTGACCCTAAAACACTGAAATATTGCTCCATGAAATTAACTGTTTATGGTTACTTTAGACAGTACTAACCATTAAAACTGGATAAGAAGAGAGTAGAGGCATTTTTGTTTATATATTTTAATCAATTGCACACCCAAAAGAGGAAAACTTTAATGTCTTCAAAATTTGAAAAACTAGTTATTAAATGTAGACCAATAGAACTTTTGTTGGCAGGACAAAGACATCTTATTTTCGTTTCCTGAACACTAAAAAGGGAAAATGAGAAATTAGTGTCTCCCCAAAATAAACAAACACCACCAGAGATGTTATTGCTGCAAAGCACCACTGCCCTATTATTGCTCTTGTAATTTTCCTTAACACATATTTCTACAAAACTGATGTGTGCAGGCTGGGGCAAGACAACTGCGGTATAAGCCCCTTTACAATAGTTATAACTTACAAACTATAGTATTTAGTTTTTATATATAGTGTACAGTAATTTACAAAATAAAAGCCATTTATCAATGGTTTCAGTGGCCTAAAAAAAATAAATAAATCTTCCATGTCCACAGGCCTACTGCAATATTCCAGACAAGTTACACAAGGCAGCAAATGAGCAACAGATGTACAGGTGCTGAACACATGGTTCATTAGTGTAACAAACTGCTACTCATGTAAGGCATATTATAGTCATACTCCTAGTGAACACAAGTGGGCAGACAAACCCAACTACTCTTGTCTTGTTTGGGTGAACATTTCTGCTTAAATTGTGAATGGCTCACAATCCAGGTCAGATCTCAGGATTAAAAAAAATACCAACAGCAAAATCTGATTTGTAATGAAAATCCAAATAGACTTACCTCTCTTCTTAGTCGTCTTCTTCATCATCATTTTCTTCTTCTTGGACCTGGGATTATTCAACGCCTAGAACAATATACACAACGCATACCACCAATTATTACTATCGTTCTATTGGGTGAGTTTATGTAGGATGAACACGCGTTTAGGAGAAAGATAGATCGTGTAATTGTGCTTGTTCAACACGTGCGTGAGCATGCATTCGAGTCCTTACGCAGCAGACAGACTGACCTCGCCACAATTTCTACCTCACCACTATAGACTTTCCTGCACAAGTTCAATACATACATTCAATACATGTGACTAAAACAGTGAAATGAAGGAGTGCGTTGCCAGTGCGATCAGAAGTCCTTACCGCTGCCTCTCCCCCGGTCAGCACCGTGATGTCACTGAAGTGTGTGATGCCACTCAGCTGTGATGTCATCCCGCCCAGGCGGCGTTTCCTGGCCTTTTGGTCTCGAGGGACACTCAGACGCACCATCATTGACTCTTCATAGTTTCTCCTGTCACGGAGTCAGAGCATAGGACATCATTAGGAGCCAGAGGCGTGTGTGTGTGTGCCTGTGTGTCTCACCCTACTGAATCAGGACTCCACACGTCTTACTAGATATGCATGTTCTGAGATCTAGTATAATCTAATGATGCAGTTTATATAAATGCCTCTGACATTATTGGACAGTGACAATGTTGCCTGTTTTGAATGTATAAACAATGACAATGAGGTGTAATATAAACAATGGGTTAAACTACTATTACTGACTGTTTTTCAGTTCAGTTTACATCTGTAGGGGGCGAGACATCTGCCTTTAGAGTATCTTCCGACTATGGGTGGCTAAAACAATCTTGAGGACATTCTCACAGTGCATGACATGCATCATACTTAGTTTTTCACAATGCACCAGAAAAAAAGATCAATGTAGTAATGCCACAAAAAATATGCAATGAGAATAATGCAATGTTTACAAAAATAAATTTAAAAAGGAACAGGATTTAATTATTGATTGTAATTAAATAAATAAATACAATATTGAAATAGTGAGCTGGCATTTAATCAACTACTTGTTTCTTTGCAACACCACTGTGGTCACTTTTTAAACCAAAGCCAACAGGCTGCACTGTTGTATTGCTTTACAACAATTAAAGCCCTAATCCAAATATTATGTCCATCTAAGAACACCACCTTTGCACTGGCCACCATCTAAACAAAATTATATTAATGACACCATTGTGTTTAGGTCACAGCACTTTTTAAAAGACAGTACACTAGTTTTCTGAACAAACCTGAACGAGGCTCCTACCTGTGCTGTTCCTCCCGGATTTCCCGCTCTGTTTGGAAGTCCTGACGGTCGCGGATTTCGTCTGGTGTGTCGCTGTACTGCTGCCGGAGCTCCTGGATGAGGGAGCTCCGCAGGGCAGCTCTCCTCTGCTTCTCCACCTGCTCCTTCTGCTTGTCTGCTTCAGTCATGTCTCCATCTAGGGGAGATGCATTGGGACTGTTGTACTGTGCCTATGGCAATGTCATCACTTTGAAGCATGAACTACACTACCCAGCATGCACTCACCAGAGCTGCCCACATTAGGGAATGAGAACACACTTGGCAAGCAATATATTTGTCAGAAGAAAAAAAAAAAACAACAACACAAGGCAAATATAAGGCTTTTATCTTAAAAATAAAGCAATAAATAATATCATACACTGATCATTGTGATTATAGCCCAAAATGTTAATACTTTTCAACAGTGATATTCAGAATATCTTAAATAATCTACATCTGCATGACGTTTACCATAATGCATGGGAGCAATCTTGGGTGGCACATATTTCCTGCCAGTAGGGGTCACTGTTTTCTGAGAACCATCCTTAACGCCATCGTCACCGCTATCGTCATCCTCCGACTGACTGAGCTATGCAAAAGGAAGGTCAACAAAGACTAAAGTACAGGTTTATATCCAGAGTTGTATGGTTTCGTCATATCAAGCTTAGGCAAGTTCTTAAAAATAAGTATGAGAGCTTTACCTTACTGACGAGATTCTCAGGCTTGGGACGAAAGTTTAAAGGATCATTCTCAGCTGCGACGCAGAATAATATTCTACTGTTAATTAGCAGCCTGCAATTCATATTCTTAATGTAAGCACATTTAAACACTCAATCACTATTCAATCTGTTCATATCCAGAATGAAGTCTGCGTCTTACCAATGTTTCCAGTAACTGCGGTTCGCACCAACTTGTCAATCTGGTATTTCAGTTTTTGATCAAGGGGACGCATCTTCTCCAGAACCTAATGGAACACGTTTTTACACTTCTCACTTTGTGCTGAATGGCATTTCGACACATTCGCGAACAGGACTAAATAAACATCTTACTGTTCTTATTGTAATGAGCCTGTGGATGGCGCTGTTGTCCTTCAAGCTTTGCCCATGCGACTTAATGCACATCAAGTGAGTAACATCTTGGAGATAAAATAACAGAAGGTGATATCGTAGGTCTAGAAAAGACAAACCCTTAAACAAAGAAACAAACAAACAATATATACATGAGACATATACATTTACACCGTGACTTAAATACTGAGCAGGACGTCCACTTGTAAAGCCATCATATTACCTTGGAAGTCTGATACGCTTTTTCTTGGACTCTCTGTATTAAGTCCTGGATGTGGCTTGTGACAGAAGCTACCTGAAATAACGACCCGCACGACAGTCAAAGAGTTAATGCACGTTCAGCTCTTAAAACTATGGCTATTAAGATAATAACTGAACAGAAAAAAACCAACAACAATGCCCTGTTGTCCCCTTTGAAGGTAAGAGCTGAAGCGTTGGGGTTTAGTCTAAGCACGGACGCACCTGTTCGGTAAGGCTGGTGAGGAGACGCTCCGCTTTAGGCAGGTCATCCTCCATCGCGTGCTAGGACAAAAACGAAGCAGGTTGTGACAACTCGACAACATTTTATTGACTTGTACGTAAAGACGAGATTACAAAATACCAAAAAAATCAGCGGGCTAATTACAAGGGCTTTAAAAATACGTTGAATTTTAGGACGAGTTAGCTTCTCGTAAACAAGGCTGTCCAACTTGCGTACGAGGGCCTGGGTGCAGGCAACACAGTTTGAAGATTTCCCTTCTATACTAACCATATTAATCAACGGGATTGAGTCACACGTTTAAGCAGAAAAATCCTCCCAACTGTGCTGACCACGACAAGCAAACCTGGACAAAGCAACGCCGCCACTATGACTAGTTAAGACAGCTACGGAAGCAGACAGCTTAGCTAAAGAGTTATCATTCAACAGCATTTCATCGATTGGGAGGTCTCTACAAGAATAATGCCTGGCACTATTCGCCCCTTTTCTAAATCTTCATTTTAATAAGAATTAAACAGAGATGGTTACAACTCACGTGGTGGTTATCAGGGGCCGCCATTTTGAAGTACGGTAACCCGCTAAGGACAAGAGGGTTTTTGTTGGACTTTTCTGCCTGGCTCTAGGCGAGGATTACATGTTAAAACAGTTAACAGACTAAATACATATTGACTACATTCATAAATATTAAGTAATGTGTTTTATTAATGCAGATTTCACATAAGTAAATACAATACCTAGGAGCCAACAAAAAGTAGAATTGTTATATATATATATATATATATATATATATATATATATATATATATATATATATATATATATATATATATATATATATAACAATAGAAAACAATTCTACTTTTTGTGTATATATATATATATATATATATATATATATATACTTTTTTGTATATATATATTTTTTTGTGTGTGTGTATATATATATATAAAACATCGCTAACAAAATAATATAACAATAATAATAAATACTGTTTCTTCTTATTGATTTGTTGTTGTTGCTGTTTTCGTGGTTTTACATTATCAATCGCCCCTTCTAGAATCGCCCCTAGCGCTTTCACCAGTAGATGTCAGTGCACTTCTCAGTATTACACTGAATTTTACTATTTACTAGATAAGATCAGTCATGCGCTACAATATACAACAGCATGTCGAGATGACATATGGCAGGCCAAGTGCTGAGTGGTGGGTCACAGAGGGATAAACAATTATAGAGGAAAACAACATGCGGAGAGGTAAGAAGTGAGATTTTTAAAAAGTCCACAGTCCAGTCTATGGTCCAAACTATAGAAAAAGAGACTAGGAAAGAGAGGCCTCTAGTGTCTTCACTGTGTACAATCACTACAGAAGTCATTATTTTAAAAAATAGTTTCCCAGGTTTTATGGCATTTTACCTACTTCTACACTTATGTGGGGTTTAAAACTGCATTCAGAGACTCAAAGTAAATATTCTGCCACACTAAAGGGATGAAATAAGGGCATGTGCTCCTCCTGAAAATATAAAATGTCTTTTTTTTTTTTTACACAGCTGGATTTCTCAGTTGGACTGGTAAGAAGATGCTTCAGTGGAAACAGAGGTAAGTATATTTCACTGGGCAATATTTACTTTTGGTTTGCACTATCCAGCTAAACAAAAAAAATCCTCTCTGTTGGACTGGAGTGTGTGACGCAATGTTTGTGGAGAGGAGTATATGATGGGGAGTGTGTTCCGCAGCACTGTGTCTCTCTGGGTGGAGGGGAGCAGGTGGAGCAGTGTGTCGGGCAGCACTGTGTCTCTCTGGGTGGAGGGAAGTGTCTGAAGTGTGTCGTGCAGCACTGTGCCTCTCTGGGTGGAGCAGAGCATATGAAGTGTGTCGTGCAGCACTGTGCCTCTCTGGATGGAGCAGAGCATATGAAGTGTGTCGTGCAGCACTGTGCCTCTCTGGATGGAGCAGAGCATATGAAGTGTGTCGTGCAGCACTGTGCCTCTCTGGATGGAGCAGAGCATATGAAGTGTGTCGTGCAGCACTGTGCCTCTCTGGATGGAGCAGAGCATATGAAGTGTGTCGTGCAGCACTGTGCCTCTCTGGGTGGAGCAGAGCATATGAAGTGTGTCGTGCAGCACTGTGCCTCTCTGGATGGAGCAGAGCATATGAAGTGTGTCGTGCAGCACTGTGCCTCTCTGGGTGGAGCAGAGCATATGAAGTGTGTCGTGCAGCACTGTGCCTCTCTGGATGGAGCAGAGCATATGAAGTGTGTCGGGCAGCACTGTGCCTCTCTGGGTGGAGGGGAGCAGGTGGAGCAGTGTGTCGGGCAGCACTGTGCCTCTCTGGGTGGCCTTGAGAAGTCGCGGCTGTTCCTCAGGGCCGACGCTCTTCCTGTTAAACATCTCGACCTGATGGACCTTACAGGAATCACTAATGAATCAGTGTCTGGGTCTCAGCAGGCACACACACACACACACACACACACACACACACACACACACACACATACATACATACACACACTAGCAGTCTGCCTCAACACTGCAGGGCTTCCCAAACACGTACTCTGGTATTTGTTAATATTCAATGTGGAATCCTTTTACTGTAACGAAGCCACATGACTGTAGGCTGTAATCACTGCATCAGTCACAGATGAAACAAGAGAACAAACCAAACCATTTTAGTGCATGCTGTTTCATTAGTAAGTGACTTTAGAGCTGTTTTCAGGCTCTTTTGATTGGTTCAGAGACATTAGTGCTGTCCTAGCTCCTGGAGAAGGGAAGGCTCATGCTAAGATTAGTCCCGCTCTCTCAAGTAATGTCCTGGACGAACCAATTTAACCTCTGAAAGTGACACAGACTGAACCTCACTGATGGTAGTTTGAGAAAGGTAACACGTATGCACCGTTTTCTAAGGCCTCTCATACAGAGAGAACTGGAGAGAGAAAACAATGGTAGAAAGTAAGTATAACAAAGTCCACAGTATTAGGTTGTGGACCCCTTACCGAGCGTGGCGGTCCTGACAGATTTGCCTCGTGCTCATGCATAAGACAAGGGGCAGCATTACAAAGAGCCTAATAGTAATACCATATGAACCTTCCACTGAATGTCAAAGGAGCAGAGACAGCTACTTCCCTATCTATCACAGGGACATTAACAAACATGCAGTCAGCTTGTAAAAGGAGCCCCGGGGCTGCTTCTGTAGCTTGGATAACATACAACCTTTCTGATAAAGGCACCAAGCAAGGAGAGCGTACCCTGCTGGGAGGGGGACCTAAACTATTTATTATTATTGAGGGCATGCAAGTAAGTTTAAAGTGCCTTGTACTTTATAATGTGGCTTGTGTTCACATAAGTAAATAAATGGTTTAGTTCTTTAGTTGTAATATCTGGCATAGGTCATACTCAAGCTTCATATCAGGACAACTGCAAAGCTTGTGAAACGTTAATTCTTCTGAACATTCCTGCATTTTCCACTCTTATGGCCAGAGTTATGATAAGAGATAAGCTTGCAGACTGAACTACTTGGTTTAATATTCCAGTTAGCATTATGTGACTTCCCAACCAGAATTTGAAGCAAACAACAACAAGGGTTAGGAAATGACGGTGCACCGTGCTTTTGTGTTTCTGTTTTCTACATATGATTGACAAGGCAGAATGTGTTTGTTTAATTAAGACCAAAGCTATTGATGTGCAGTGGAGTTGGGGGAGGAGGGGCTTTGATAAGTGGCTGGAAAAGCATTTCAGCAATGCTCAGCATGTTTCCCTTAAAGTTTACAGTAAACACAGGGCTGTCTCGGCCTCTTCCCAACACTCCAGAGATGGAAATGGGGCAACACCTCCGTGCTTTGTCTGGCCAAGCCTACATCCACAGTCCTTCCCATTGTTTAAGGGGATGCCAGTTCATATTCATGGATGGCAATTACTTGCTCAAGAATGGTATAATTGCTTTGGAGAGAAGCTTAAACTACCAAGTTATGAAAGCCTGGTTTAATGGAGCCCTCAGGTCATGGTCACCAGGATCAACCTGTAAGGTTTTTCTTGGGAGTGAGGAGACTCACTGGATGATCTGATTGGTTAAATACAGGCTAATTGGTTGACTGTGGGATGTAATGTTCTTGAATGAGGGACTTCCCCTGAGCCTCTCTCAGGAAGCATTGATGACTTTAAGGTTATATCAGAGTGGAGATGAAAAGAAATTAAGGTAATATTGAGAAGAACACCACTGATGGTCCATCTGTAAAGATATGATTCTAATACACAAGCACATATCAATAGTAAAGTGAATACTTAAAACTGGTTGAATTTTAACTTGATATCATCATCCAATTTTCTTTGTCCTTCTCACAGGAAGTGATTCATTGTGTTAACTGGTTATCTGCATTGTTTTATGCTTTGAACTAGGAAATAATCTCCTGCCAACTTCTGAATTAATGAATTAATTTCTTCAATCTAGCTCTTCTAAAAGACACTAATAGAAAACAGTGGATCCTAACAGAAAGTGTCCACACCACTGAGTTTAATTTGTAGGCTCAGGGCAGGGCAATTTGTACAGGATTGTGCTGAGAGTTTAATTTGTCTCCTCATTACTGATTGTAGCCTTTAGTCTATGGTCCTCATATGCCCCATTCTACTGCCCCATTTCTGTAATTACTCCACCCTTACTGTAAACTGGACCCACCAGATAATTAGCTGGAGTTTAAGTGGATGCATTTCAATGGCCCTGCGAGTGTGTGGCGGTGCAGGATAACTGCCCCGCCCTCTTCTCTTCTGCCTCCCAGCGACTCCATCCTGAGTCTTTAGCTTAATGCCTCGTCTAATGCTCAGATTAGCACTGGTCTACAGACACCACTGCATTAGTCACGCTTATTACAAAAGTGCATGCAGCCTAAAAGTGTGTGTAAACTGGGCTCATGGAGAGACAGATGTGGGTGAACGTGATGGCCAACAGTAGACTCCCATATGAATCCTTATTTACTTGTCTTTTTGGCAGGAAGAACTGACTTTCACACCTTTAAATTGGGAGACCTTAGTTATGTTAATGCTAAAAACTAAATGCTCCAGTCACACCAATGTATTGTATATAGGATGATGATGAAGCTTTTTTGTCTGCCCATCATTGTGTAAGAGATTGCACGTGTGTGTGTGTGTGTGTGTGTGTGTATGTATTTGTTTGCCCAGGGGGAGGGGAGGCATATGGATGGGGCAGTTAAGACTGCTGTGGGTGCTCTCTCCTCCTGCTCTGCTTCCAGTAAGCGGCTGCTCTGAGCACAGCTGCCAACAGAGCGGCGCCTGCCTCCCCATTCAGGCCAGAGCTGTTTCCAGTCTAATTACACTTTACTCTGCCTTTGTTCCCACGTTAATCTGGGGACTCCATTGTGCTGTGCACGTGCTTGGGCCCTGGGCAGGTCCTCCTCTCCCCCCTTGCAGGGCACACGCTCACAACCAGAAGTGTGCATGCGCTACAATGACCTGAAAGGGACACAATTAGCAGTCCGACAACCAATGTGAGCTGGAGAGGGGGATGCCGGAACACAAAGGCTATGACTTTTATGCTGCACGTGCCGGCCTGGACACACCCCGGGCCTGCGTCTCTCTGCCATGGTGGCTGGCTATTGTGATGTGCGTGATGGAGGACGCACGAGTGTTAAGGGGCGTAATGTGGCTCACCCAGTGAATGTAAAGGAGTTAAAGTGTCATTCAGCTGGGTGGGATGGTGGGGAAATGTGAGGATCTTTGTGTCAATGATTGCACAAGACTCAATGCAGAGGGACAGTTGGTGGATAAATATGTATAAAGGAAATACAATCAGGCCACCAAGGGTAAACTGCTCAAAGAGGACTGCATCATCACTAGACAAATCCAACAAGAAAATGAATCAGGAATATCCATCAATTTAAAAAGAAAGAAGAGTAAGAAATAAATCCTCTTTGCTCAGATTTTGTCATATCTGTCACGTAGGTAATGGGATATTCCAGCTGTCCTACTGGACAGGAGTATTTAGCAGTGTTCATATGGTGTGTAAAATCGGTGAAATCTCTTTCCCAATGACAAGTGCATGTCTCAATTATGGCTGGATTCTTGAATTCCAGTTTAATATTTGCTTGAACCGCCCCACTAAAATGCTTTTAGTTTATGCAAAAAAAGTTTATTGGATTACACTGATTGATTCTTGTGCTGTTGTTTAAGATTTGATAAAATAACTGATTCCATCCATTAAGCTACCTTCGGCAGTGCAAACCCAGCACTCGGCCCCGCCTGAATATTAAAGCCTGGCTGTCTATACCTGCTCGTCGGTCCCGTGATGTTCTTCAGTCTTCTTTCATTCCCTTACGCAGCGCTGCGCCATTCTATAGGCTCTCACTCTGCCGCGCTTGCATGTCATGTTTGCTCCTCGTGGTCCGTGTGTCCAGTTTCATTGTTGTTTATTTGCTTCATTTCCTTATATTGTCTCTTCTTTGTTTTCTTAACGTTAAGGTAACCTAACTAACCTAACTATACTTCCTGGTTTGGTTTGCTTCCTGTTTTGCCATTATTTTTCCTGTACTATCATAGCTTTTGTGTTTGTTTATCTTTTGTTGCTTACTGTATGGTGTAAATAAGCTTGCAAAAATAAGCTTGCATTCATCTCTGACATCATAGCCAAGTGATACGATGACCTCTGTCATCACAGCCAAGTTTATCAATCTGCACAATGTACTAATGCGCATAATGACACATAACTGACAAGCACTGTTCGCATTGCCAAAAAATAGCAAAGCTGGATCACAGACATGGCACCTTGAGCACTGTGTTTCGGTGAGGACGTATAAAGAGCCGTCGTCATGAATACTGCTGCTCAGTGTTACCAGAAACACTGAATGCTGGTGCGCGAGCTTTTCTCTGTCCTGCATTGCACGCTATTTACAGCGCCTAATGGTGTACTTCTTCTCCGTATGACAGATGAGCTCATTCTGATATCGATGTCTCATCTTGTATAAATCTGTATTTACTGCTGCCTGGTTTCCAAACACTGTAAGAATTTAATGAGCCCAGTACACATAGACACGTGTGAGTTTGAGTATTTGTTGAGAGAGAGGGAGAGAGAGAGAGAGATAGGAGCTTATTGACTTGATCCGAGGTCAGTGAGTGACCACGCAGAAGGTCCACAGGGCATTCTTCTCCGCACTGTGATTGTCTACTGATCTTTTACTCTTAAAGCATAGCACAACACATCAACAAGTTTCCATCCTCCTCGGATTTACATAACGACTCCTTTTTAATGATCGGCAATCAGCTTTGATAAATGCTCAGTGCTTATATTGATCAAGTGATCTGACTATCAGATGAAGCCACAGATCTATAGCAGCTCCGGCCGCGCAGGACTGCGCTGGGCAGAGTTAGGAATGTGCTTCTCTTACTGTGATCTCAGTGTTCATCAGTGCCACATCTTTGCAGTCACTTTTAAAAAACAGAGGACTAGTTAAATAGACCTGAATTAGCCTTATTACAGTACTAGGCAAAATATGGGTCTTGGAAAGTACAAGCTAATGAGTGATTTATTCAGTACATTATAAATTACTAGTCTCAAAGACATAACCTAATCTCCTACTATGAAGCTAGGCTGGGGTCTGTCTGTCTGTCTGTCTGTCTGTCTCTCTCTCTTTCACTCTCTTTCATTCTCTGTCTCTTTATTTTCCCTTCTCTCTCTCTCTCTCTCTCTCTCTCTCTCTCTCTCTCTCTCTCTCTCTACTTCGTCCTGAGTGACAGATCAAGTAGGACTGCAGGACCTTCTTTGGGCCCCAGTGGGAGCAGGGTTGGGAATCCACTGGGTCAGCCCATGATTAGTGGGAGGGAACAGGGTAGGTTTAAACCTATACAAATCAATAGCTGATGATCACCACAGCCACAGTGCTATTGTACAGAGCTGTAAAGTAGGCCGTATAGACAAACTGGGGAAAAAACACAACAGCATAAGCAGAAAGCCTTGTAAAACTACAGTAAATCAGCCAGATGCATCAGTCATAAATTAGATGTTAAAAGTGGAAACATGTAACATGAATGCTGCTTGACAAATATGTTATAAACAGTGTTTATTGTGACATTCGTGGTGGGGGTGGGATGGGGTGGGGTGGGGGTTGGGGGGCTTCTACACACGGTGTCCATTTCTGATGGTAATGTGCCCCGTCATTCTCCACCACTGCAGTGTCTCCCAGACTGTGCTAACTAGCGCTGTGCAGAGACCTTGTTTAGCTGCTTGTGTTACACCTGGAGGAAGGTTTCAAGGGCACCAACAAGCACAATTAGCAGTCAGGCCTCCTTTATTAGGCCTGTTTTTGAGGTGGGGATTGTGAACAGAACCTTTAATGGATGCGACATCAGCTAATAGGTCACTGGGGTATATCATGTGTGAAAGCGAGGTCAGACAGACAGATCGCCAGGAGCACAGAGGAAGTCAGCGAGGTTCAAATGCGAGAGACAAAGAGAAACTCAGTAATGACTCTGTGGTCAGGCAGTGGAGGTGAGCTCACCTGGGGAACTCATTAATCCACTTATGGGTCACGGATTGGAAGAATGATCCACTAATTATGGCAGAAACGTTGAGCACTTTGCGTGGTCAACAGGGTCCAGTGTTCACACTACGCCTTGATCATCACGTCTGCTAATTCTGTCCATTTACCCTGTTTCTTTCACCCCTTTCTGCTGATGGCACTGAGCGTGAAACTCAAGAAAAGTCCCGCTTACTTATTCGCTGTCCGATCAAGCAAGCCTCTGCTAAATAAATACATATCTCACGTTGTCTCACATTGCTCTCCAAACTCATCACGTTCCTCCACCCGTGAGGAGAGGAGTTATTGTGGCGGGTGGATGGCCATCACTTTTGCACTCGACCGTAAATCTAAGCCGCATTAGCTGCCCACGCGTTGGTTCGAAATGAACTCATCGTTCTCTGCCTTCTGAGTTCTCCCCAGCAGTTGTTTACACTGCGAGTGAAAAATTGAGCAGAGTGATGGTGGTAATTATTGAGAATTTTCCAATAGAAATTAGGTGGGGCTGCATCATCTCCTAACCGTGGGTGATATGTGTGGGCATCGCCCACCTGACTCTCAATGCCTTCATTATAATTAACCTGCAAAGTCGGGTGGTGAGAGAAGAACAGGGACTAGGCCTACACTGTGGGTACTGTATGAACACGTATGAAATAATTCTTGTCTTATGTATTATGCTACTACACTTTATTCATTCTTGGTCTTCTACACCAGGGGTTCCCAATCTGGTCCTGGATATCTACTGCCTGGTAGAGTATACTTTACAAAGACAAACTTATACACTGATTGCTTCATTCCAAATGAACCTACTGTTCTGATTTTTGCAGTGTAGTCTTAGTGGATTCTAGTGTTGTCCATCATATACACAAGACTGTCTGTTAGGACATGTTTTGTGAGCCAAATTACATTTACACACATGTACATCAGGAAGAGAGAAGAGAATGAAAGTTCTCTATCTTCCACCCGATTCAGGCCTAGATCCCTGTTACTCTCCGTCTAACATACATTCCCTCTTGGCGCCCTGTAATTACACTCGTCATGCTCGGAACACTTTGAAGACTTGATTAAGGTCGGCTTTGCTGTTCCAGTCTCTAGCTGATGAATTGGTCTCAAGCTTATTAACTGACTAATTCTGATCAATAGAGCACTGATGCTGAACACTGTCAAGACAAAAGAAAAAATGCTGTCTACCACTCACCAGTGGAGAGCAATCAAAACAGCACAATGATTACCCAGATACACCACAACGCTGAGCATGACTGACTTATCGTTCATTAAAATAAGACGAGGGAAAAGGTTTACTGCATTACAGTTTTACAGTTCATGACAGTTTTACAGTTCATGACAACTTTACGCAAAATGATAGCCTGCTGTTTGTTACAATGGCAACCTACTTACACCTTGTTGTCTCTCTCTCTCTCTCTCTCTCTCTCTCTGTCTCTCTCTCTCTCTCTCTCTCTCTCTATCTCTCTGTCTCTCACACACACACACACACACACACACACACACACACACACACACACACACACACACACACACACACACACACACACACACACACACACTAAATCCTATCTCATGCTCATTTTCCTGTGGGTGGGCTCAGTGATCTTCCCCATGTATGACCTCCCTGACTGGGACTGTCAGTGACTGGGACACCCATCTCCCTAGAGAGACACCCCACCCCCTACATCCTGGACAGCCCACCACCAAAAACTGATCCGAAATCAGCTCTACCAAATGTCCCCCATCCCCTTCCATATTCCAGTTACTTTCCCTCGTGACACATTGAGTGAAAATTCTGACCACCCAGAAACCACAACACTCTGCTTTGTGCTAGAGAACACATGTTTCAGGAGATTAAATATGTCTTCCTACTATTGATTACAAATGCAGTGATGATGTCGATTTGACTGGATATTTTGTGTCAGGAAGTGCCAGCTTGGACGTTGGAGGACTACCATGAGCTCACACTTGGGGACCCGAGGAGGGCTGAGGTTGCATTTGCCTGGATGTAGGAGAAAAAGGTCATGTGAACATAACATAACTGCGTGTGTGTGAGTGTGTGATGGGCACCACAAGCCCTTCAAAAGTGCCTGTGCTGTCCTCTGTTTCTCCTACACCATGTGTGTGCATGCACATGTGTGTATGTCTGTCTGCATGTGATTGTACACTGCTGATGGGAAGCCTTTTTTAAGATGATGTTCTTTTCCATTAGCATAACTATAAAAAACATACATTCTCCAGTGGCATTGATCCAGACAGCCCCGCCCACACTTGCAGTCACTCTGCGCCATACTACAAATTAATTCTGCCCAAAACCACCCAGAATGAGGCATTACATGCTTTATATGAAGTTATTTAGATTATATTCTAATAATTGGTATAAATCCATTTCAGACCTAAATAACGCTGGACAATAAAATTTGGACTTATAGTACTTTTTATGCTGTATTCAGTTGTGTTTTTAAGGTTTTTAAATGATGGCGCAATTGAATTTACATTAAGTATATATTACTTATTCATAAATAAAGCTATTAGTATATGGACAATAAAATACATATAAACTTACTTCTGAAATTTACAGATGTTTGATCTTTGCCTATACTTGATCTCAGGAACAGTGAGTACTGCATTTACATACTGTGAATATGTTGGCATATAAAAAATATGGGTGATGCAGTAATTCTGAAAAACATTTAGATTTGGTGTGCAAAAATACATAATAAAGCTAAATCGCTGTTTGCCAGTGTAATCATCCTCTTAAAGCCATTTGGAAATTTTTGATTATGTATCTCAGGTGTGAAGTCTTCTATCACAGACATCAACAGCTCAATATCACTTTGCATTTAAGTGACACTTTCCAACTGATGGCTCCTCTTAGGCCAGTGAGTGTGTAAGCGTGTAGATGGGGGACATCTGAGGAGAAACTCTAGCCCTTTAGCATATGGCCTCCTCAACATGGGAGTGTAAACACAGGCAGGGCTGCAGTAAAACAGGCTCCTGAGGACCTGTCCCTACGGGCTTGGCTTTAACACACACAGAGTAATGGAGGTCTCCTAATGTCCGGTTAGACCTCTGACAGCACAATGACAACCCGAGGTCACCACTCTCTCTCTCTCTCTCTCTCTCTCTCTCTCTCTCTCTCTCTCTCTCTCTCTCTCTCTCTCTCTCTCCCCCTCTCTCCCTCTCTGTGGTAAATTCCTTTGTGCTTGTTCTTAATGGTGTATATGTACTAATTTCATTTTCATTACTTGCTGACAAAGAATTGTAGAATTTAAAAACATACAGCATTTTAACATGACAGGTTATCACATCAGTCATCTGTAGGACAACCAATCAGCTTTAACCATGTGACCACGCTGACAGAGCAGATAGCCCTGGTTGGTGGGGGTGGGTGGGTGTTAAGGAGTTAGACGCTGGCGAGGCTAAAGGTGTAGCTAGGCTAGAGAGACCATAAAGGCTTGTTAGGGTACATTAGGCAGAGAGAGGGTCATAAGGCTTCATAAATGTTTCAGCAGGAGGCTTTGTGTCCCATAGCGAGACTGCGGGACTGTGAGCTGTGGTTCCCCCAGGAAGCTGCACACAACTCTCACATGCTCCTCCGGCCAGGGCTGAAGATGTGCAGAACGCGCTTTACTTCTCATAGAAGGGTGAGGATTGAAAATAAACTTAATTTAAGTTAACAAAGATTATCGCACTGTGATACAGTAAAGTTGCACTGCTGATCCTCCAGATTTGATGTTAAATTGATTTTGGAACTAATCAGCCTTTGTAAGTGTCATATGAGACATACAGCTGCTGCTCTGATGAGGTTGCTTGACTGGCACAGCCCACCATTGCATCTGGCGTCTCTTGGCCCCTATCTTCTCACCACCGTGTGAACGCTACCTCTCTGGTCTCCTGAACCCCACCATTTCACTATTTCATGCTGTTTGTTGTGAATTACTTACATCATTACTTACTTTAGATCTCTCTATGTGAATCAGTGTTCCTTCAGCAGCTCTAACACGTTTAGCTCTGTTCAGCGGTGAAGCAGATTTTTTTTTTTCCAGTCAGCCAAGGATTTATGCAGCCAATCATACATTGCAGTGAACGTGTGCGCAACCAGCAACTGTCTCCTCAGTCACCGCCTGATTCTTGTGGTTTTCCTGAGCGGGTGTAGCAGGGTCTTGTCTGGCTAATGTGTTGAAGGCAGAACACCATTATGACACCAGTATGATCTGGAAGGATCTGTGGGAGCTCATAACAGAAAGGAGGGCTGGACCGTAAGAGAAATTCCACAAATTCAAAGTCTGATGGAAGGATGCGGAGGAGAGGGAACAACTACAGGTCTGTCACCAAGCTGAGCGCCTTAACACCCACACCAAACGACTTTTTTATTGTGAATTGTTTTGAGAAAAGGAACGTATGCAGGCCTATTTGATTGACAGCAGTACACAGAAAGCGAAAAAGAGGTTTTCAAAGATGGTCTTTGGCGCAATATTCCCACGTTTCTGGTGGCTCTCTCACACACAATCTCTTACCCCACCTCTCTTCAGTAACTTCAATAACATGTAGTTTTGAGTCGGGTTAAAGAATTCAATAGCTCGCCCAGGTAAAGGGAAGCTGGCTGTGATTGCAGTAGAGGTGGTGTGTTGGGATGCGTGTCAGTCAGTGCCTGTGAGTGCTCTTGTGTAAAAATGCAGTAAAATTAAGAGAAAGAATTCAGTCCTGTGTCTGTGAGTCAGGAGGGGGATTTTTAATGCTACTGAAGTTTTTGCTATATACATGGTTTACAGAGACATGATAAAACAGCTAAGTACACACAAATGCCACCACTGGCAAAATATATGAAACTACACGTGTGTTAAATATTACTGACTAAAAAACCTCCAAAAGGGAAAGGAACTAGTTCAAAATAAGTCCAATAACATCTTCATACTCAGAATTCACAGAACTGAATTCAGTTACACAAATTGTGCAAACTCATGTGACTCAGAGTAACGCAATGCAGCTAGGAAAAAATTAAGCAAAGTGTTCATTAGTTACTGCACACGCACACACACACACAGACACAAAAGTGTGTTACGCCATACTATTTCCATCTGAGTCAAATCCTGTGGGCAAACATTTCTTTGCTTGCATAGAATACACATGGGAAAAAGGGGAATACAAAGAAGGAAGACGTTACCAAGGAAAAGCAACTGAATATTGTTTTAAGTGTGCCTGCATATATTAAGTGATTATAATAAATTAATATTTAATTATTCTTCCATTTACAACACAATCAAATGAGATGCAGACCATTGATCATCAAACATTACAGATAAATAACATAATAACATGTTCCATAGACAATATAATAACAAATAACATAACTAAGATCACTGAGATTGCCTTGTTTAGTCTTTAGTACTGCTTCCAATACTGAATCTCTCTCAGATTCATTCAAAAGCAAAATCCACTCCACCAGGAACTGAGAGCGTATCTGAAGTGAACCACTGCTGCCACTGGTATGGACCATCAAAAAAGAAGTTCCTATGTGTCAGGCGTTGCCATAGAGAGGGTATACAGTCTCTTTCTTTCACTCTGTCTCCAACTCTCTCTCTCTGCCATTTAGTCTTTCACCCACCAGCTCTCTTGTTCCATCGTTCTCCTTCGCTGAAGTTCTGTTTCACGGTGGTAAAATAACTATGAAACAGAAAAACAGACATGCACAAAGTTTTTGTTTTCTGCAAGGCATGGGGAGAGCTTCTTTTTGACATCATGAATGACAGAGCCTAAGTCAACCTTACATAGGTTCTATGAAAAAAAAAGACTAAGTAAATAAATAATAGTAGTTTGACTGCATCAGCTGAATCCTGCAACTCAGATGATACATTCCAGTAGTCTTTAGGGTAACAAATTTCACATTGATTTAAATAATTAGTGTTAATGCAACTCTACCAAATTTCATCATGAACAGTACTTTAATTAATTTCTGGATTTTAGCAAAACAATATATTCTAGATGTAGGGAAATGTGAAATGAGTGAAGTGTGTGTGTGTGTGTGTGTGTGTGTGTGTGTGTGTGTGTGTGTGTGTGTGTGTGTTTTCCCAAGGGACCGACCCTCAGTAAAGGTTTACTGAAGCTTCAGTCAAGTATCTGACCATCTGCTCTGCTGCAACTGTCATCTGGACTCTGAGACTCTCTCTCTCTCTCTCTCTCTCTCTCACTCTCACTCTCACTTTCTCTCTCTCTCTCTCTCTGTCTCTCTGTCTCTCTGTGCTGTTCTCTGCCCTTCTCTCTCCCCAGGTTGTACCAGCTTTGTTGTGTTTGATCTGCAATTCATCCACTAAGCTGCATTCAGAGCGTTTAGCTGGATTTTCTTGTGGATTAGCGACAGTCTCCCGAGGAAACCCTGACCATCACAGCAGCGCAACCTGTGCCTGGAGCAAGCTGCTCTCAGCCTGCCCTGAACTCCACTGGACAGGGCGAACCACCCAGACCCACTCCTGTGCTTCCTGTGGAAGCTATCACACACTCTAGTGGACCTATACAAGCAAACCATGAGTAGCGTGGTCTGCTCTCCGCTGCCTCTACAAGGATCTGCTTATGGTTGTGTTTATGGGCCACTCAGCTAAGCGCCTGAGGCTAGCATGAAGACAGGCTTGTGTCGTATGCTGCCTGCTATTAGAGAATCAATAAGGCTAATTGATCAGGCCACGGCTTAGCTCTGCTGCCGGTAGTGACTGAAGGCTGAAATAGGAACTGACAGGTAACCACTTACAGGGAGATGTGTGTGTATGAGAGCAGGAGAGAGAGACTCTTCTGGTGTCACTGCACTAAGGCCTGTTTCTGTTTGTCCTACTTGGCTTATCTCACTCTGTCTCTCTCTCTCTCTCTCTCTCTCTCTCTCTCTCTCACACACACACACACACACACACACACAATCTACTGTATACATATACATATATGTATATTTAATATACATATATCATACATTTCAGATTTCTCACATACTATGTTACTGTGTACAGGCTTCAAACATATTTCTGGTGAATACCTCATAATACCTCATCCTCATAGCTCATTTACGGAGAATTTAGATGTCATAATGGGTTAGCCCTCAGCCTCATAGCCCATGACAGCCATTTTCCTCAGAGGGGAGATTAGTAATGTAATATCACATTAATAAAGAGAACAAACTAAATTATGGATCTCCAGGTCAGAGAGGCCAGTGTTTAATGGCTGGTAAGGTTAAGTGTGAAATCAATGCCTATAGCCAAGCATATAAAAATTCAGCAGACAGAGTGTGTGAGAGACAGAGAGAGAACTAGGCATTAAATCACATATCACATTGCTGTGATAATACCACTTTTAGTGTTTCCTCTTGTTGTTCCACTCCATTATGGCTCCTGACTAAACCTCAAATGGAATATAACACAATAGACTGCTACTGAGCACTCCAAAGATGGATTAATGGTGTGAAGTTGTGTGAAGATAAATTATGTTAAAACATGGAGACAAAGCTCACCTCAGCTAGGAAATTACAATGGCCACAATGAAGAGAAGCTCCAGAGGTATGATGAACCACCATGAGGTCCGAGTTACAAGCAAGACAACCAGTAGCCTGCACAGACCTTCAAAGACTAGCCAGTGAATGCAGGGTCCTCTGAGGGATAGTTTACTGGTTAAGTCTCTGCTACCTCTCAGTTCAGATATGAGTGGGGAATTGAAACCAGCATGTTTTGTATGGAAGCACTGAGGGTGAAACTAGTGGTGGGGGCCATGGTGGCTCCCTCAGACAGCTGAAGGCAGGAAGAAGCTGAAGGCAGGAGCCCATTGTGGCTCTGCAGGTGTCCGGCCTCATCCAGGTGCTGCGCAGGGAATCCGTAACAACAGTAAACAAGAATATAAGCTCAATGGCTCTAAATGAACTTAACGAGTTCTCATGCAAACAAAACAACACAAATGTATGCTACGAATGTCTTGGTTTGTGCAAAGCCTTTCGTGTGATCTCACTGTTTCTCTAACGGTGGCTAATGCTGCAATTAACCAAGTGAGGAGAACAAAAACAGGTAAACAGTATCCATGAATGGAAAACGGCAAAATATAAAGAAATTTGGTGTAAAAGAGAGCGAAGTGAAAGAAGAAAAAGGGAAGTCAGGAGAAAGGAATGTATGCAAACTGACCTGGATAAACGAGCAATGCCACTTTACTGAAGACGCTTTATGATTATATAAGGCAATCAAGCTAATAGGAAAGATACATAAGAAATGACTGTCACCTTAGTGGTTGCCTTTGGTCTCCTATTGGCTACAAGCTTAAAAGGTGGCAAAAGTGCACACAGCCACACTGATGAAGTAATGCATAATTTGTCAGAGTGCCTTCCTCCCACTCTCTCTCTCTCTCTCTGTTCACCATTCGTTCTCTCTTAGTCTCTCTTTACCAGAGACAGTTGGCAACACGCAGACACAGAACTGGGGGTGAGCAGATGTCAAAAGAAGCTGCCTTTGTTTAGGGGGATTCCTGTTCTCCCCGCACACAGGCCACCTCATTGCAGTAGTCCATTGTCATTAATTTGCTGTTGGGGGATGTCTTAGCCCCTCCCCTCCCACCCCTTGCTATCACTTAGCAAATCACAGAAAATGCACACGCGCACACGCCAAAGTTTTCCAGCCCGTGCCATTTCTCCCTTCTCCGATTTCGGCTCTCAGAAATATGCACAGCGCAACTCCTCTGAGGGTTCACCTGCATTTTTGCACTCTGATTTTCCCTGTCGCACAAGTAAGCTCACACTCAAAGACTAAAACAAATCCTCTCACTGTCATATTGATAAAACATAAGTACTACTGTTTATCCAAGACAGAAAGACGTTTATATCACCACATCCAAAATAATGCTGTAATCTTGCACTTCTTGCTTCGGTTGAATAGCTGTGCATGAGCAGGAGAGGTGGCGTTCCGTAATCACAAGCAAAGATTCCGTTTACAACCGAGTGTTACTCATATAGGTTAATATAGGCTAACCAAAGATGTGTATTGTAGTTCTGTACAACTTCAAAAACTGACATAAAAGATCTCGTTATGTGACCTATATCTGTCCTAATCTTTTTCCAAATTGATGGGAAGACGTTTAAATAAAAAAAAAAAAAACGTCCTAATAACCTAAGTAGGCTACGTAAACTTATCTAGTTGCAATAATTTAATAATATGAAAAAACGTTCGTTTTCGACAACCACCAGACAAACGAGGAGATGAATATTTTTGAGAAACTCCTGGCTGGAAAATGAGATGTGCGTTTTATAGTATGTTGAAAACTATTATTTTCCCCTTACAGCGTTTAGTAAATGCAATAAGTTGTCAATGTGACATTCATTAAAATTAAACTTTAAAAAATATAACCTATTTTACTAAATAAAAACTGAAATAATTAAAAAAAAAACGATTCATGCCGTATGTTTTATTGTTTTTTGTTATGGTGATATAACGTCATGTATAGCTACACACGGACAATTTCTGATAGGTTTAGAGACAGAACATGTAGCGTACAGAACCTCAAAAGTAGACGTTTATGAATGTAATGGTTTGAAATTGCATAGAATATGTCAAATACAGCCATAAATAACAATATTAAAATAGTGTTGATGGTGATGATGATAATAATAATAATAACAATAATAAATCTGTTGACCTTTAAAAATAATAATTATGCTCTCAAGATACACGAGGCTAAAGTTCGCGACAATAACATTTGCAGCCTATAGCTCACGTTAAAGCTAGTTAAAACAAAGAATATTGCAAATCCTGCTTAAAACAAATACCGTAATAAATAAGTCACAGTACATTACAGCAAAAAACACAATTTTAAGGAGACATTACATTACCACGTTAAATATATGAAACTACACGTGTGTTAAATAGACGAACACGGAGCATGATCTCTTAGGAAATGAAAAGCAAACGAAAACATAAGTAGCAGCGATTTGACCCTTCGGTTTAAGTCGTAGGCTAGCGTTAATTCCACGGCCGGTACTCGGAATTAAGCGCGGTGAGTCCAGGGAAAGGGAAACTCTCGCCTAGCTGCCGTTGTGCTCGAGCACATTCTGTGCTTATAGGAAACGACGGGTTTCCATCCGTCGCGCGAATCCCAGGAGCGGAAGGAGGAACCGTCGACTCTGTCAGAAATGATAAAAAATACTTTCATATATATGAGGTTTTAAAAACAAATATTTTCAAATAATGATAAAATCTTTATTTTTGAGAGAGAGAGAATAGAACTAGCTAAAACAATATATTCGATGTTCATAAATATTTAAACCCGAAGTGACCTGATCGTAAATGTTTGTTGTTAAATTTATTAAATTCAGAACGGAAAAAAGAGTAACTGTGAAACATAACTGTGCCTTATTCTATGCAACTTTAGGCATATTTTATTGACTTGCCTATAAAAGGGATATAGATATTATAATGCCTAAATGTATAACAGGATAATTGAAACAACACGAGTTGGCGTGTTGACATTATCTGGGAGTATTATTAAGTCATCTTAATTAAATTATTAATTAATTAGAGTAACATAACCGGATCAGTCAATTTTTAGGTATGATTTCGTATGAGTCGAAGCAAAATTTAAATGTATGAAACAATCTCTCCAACAACAGTTTTGTGGCTTTAAACGGCGGTCTTACTTTTATGACTTTTGATGTGGACTTTTAACTCCTCGGCTTCTTGAAACGTACAGCCGCAGACGTCACAGCAGAACGGTTTGTCTTTCGCGTGGGTTCGCCTCACGTGGCTGTCGTGAGCCGCGTGAGAGGCGAATGCCTTGCCGCAGTGTTTGCACTTGAATGGCCGCTCGCCGGAATGCTGTCTGATGTGAGTGCGAAGAATGCTGGAAGCCGTGAAAGCCTGCATCATCAACAACAACAAATTTAATACTTATTGGATATTAATAGGTCCAAACTGTATTGCGTGCTGGCAAAACCACACGTTGTGCATTGCCCTGATGTATATTCTCTAAGGTTCAATATTTCTCAGTCATATAAAAACATTTTCCAAAGGGCTCTTTTCAGATCAGCTGTTGCATTGCATCCTAATGAATGCAAGTATACTGTTGGAATAGACCTGACCCCAGATATAATGTAATACTAATTTGATAATTATAGCACAAATTAATGTGTTTTTTTCCTTGGACTATCTCGAAGGCCGTTACTACCAACTAAAGTCAGAGGAAGTACAATTCAGACAGTTCAAAGTGAGAATAGTTGATATAAACGAGTCAACAACGAGTTGTCACTCCGTGCAAACTAGGCACTCTTAGCCAAAGCAACAGGAAGGTTTTGTTCACGAGTCATAAATAAAAGCCATAATCCCAATTAACAATGGCTTGAATGTGCATCTGGCATTAATTAGCATATAAGTGTGGCTTTGGAGTGTGCCACGAGAGGGATAATAAGCACTCTGGTTAAGTACACCATGAAATTAGCCAAATCTACTTCTGGCCCATGGCCTGCACCAGAGACGGCGCGAGCCTCACCTTGTTGCAGTAAACGCATTTGTAAGGTCGCTCTCCTGAGTGCACGCGCATGTGTTTATTCAAACTGGAAGACTGTGAAAAACTTTTGCCGCATACAGAACACTGAGAAACAACAACAAATAAAACAGAACAAAACAATTACACGATTAAACCCTGTTTGTAAAGTCATAACATCCTTATTATATTTGCTGGAATTTTTCATTCATCCTACATATCGAACACAGCTATTTCAAACTGGAGCTGTTCTATCAGAACCACACACACTGAAATATTCTTGAAAGATTTAAAACAGTTGGTTTATCACAACTGGTCTTTAAAATAGTATAAACTTGCAATTTAATACACAGTTTCATACAGCATTTACCTTATGCGGCCTGTGTTTCTCGTGTACGTGGAGAATGTGGATTCGCAGTCTGTCTCTTTTCTCGAAGGACCTGTTACAAAGATGGCACGGGAATTTTCTGTCGCCCTGGTCGACGCAGCGCGTGTATTTCAGATGCTTGTCTCTGTAGTACTTGTAAGCGAAGACTTTTCCACATCGATCACATTTGTAACCCTCTCCAGAATCTAAAACGGACAGGGGAAAGAACAGTCAATTTACACGAGCCAAAACGTCATAATCAAAAGCATTTTCATTTTAAAAAATTATTTTGTTCAGACCTCCATCAATCAACACACTTTCGAATTAGAAAACGTTTTCTCAAGCCACAATTAGAATTATTCGATACCAGCGCGTTTACAAAATGCCAAACCGCACAATAACAAAAATGTAAACACTACGTATGTTAGCTGTGAAACGAGATTTTTTTACACGCTTTCTCAACAATTATGCGTAGGCATTTTTCATACCTTCCGATGGCATCGGTTCATTGTCGTGGAAAAACTCTTTGAGAGTGAGTGGGATGCCCAAGAACTGAACGTAGCAGTCGCCATACCAGACCAGCAGCTCCTGGGAAGGCCGGACCTCTTTGCACGTCTCATAGTAAATCTGCCCTTCGCACTGAACCGCGATCAGGTTCTGCTCCTCCGGAAAACGGGCGCACTTCACCAAAGACATCCAGTTTCCAGACGCGCCTTTGCCGTCTACAAAATGACTTAGGCGCCCGTTCTCAAAAATCTTAACGTGGAAATAAGTAGTTGGTCATTTTAGATGTGCGTGAAGTAAATTAATGTCAACTGAGCTGTTTCTCTATTTATTTATTTGTTTATCTATCTATTTGTTTATTTGTGAGTAGACAGGATTTACATTTGAATGAAATGGGTGGCAGCGTGATTGTAAAATGACATTTAATCTAAACGACATTTACCTCCCACATCAGTGTATTGTCGTCGTAGGTTTTGATTTCACTCGTGTTTACCAGTTTCCCCCGAAACGGTCCAAAACGCGTGCCTTTTGGAATAGTACTCTTATCAGCAAAAACTCCACAATGGGAAACGTTTCCGCAAGTGATTTGGTGGATCAATAAACCTGAAAAGACAAACACAAGCTTTGCGTCTGGGTCATTCCATAAATGTGAATTTATAACATGAATATATAAAAAGACTCACGGGGTAACTACCTTCAGGGAGTTCAAGGCTTTCAGTATCAAAACTCGGAGGCAGGCGATCTGAAACTAAAATTTAATTTTTATCTGATGTTTAAAACGAAGTTACCAGTCGACTATCCAATTTTGAAAATACAATTTTTAAAAATTAATAGATTAACTATATAGATCAGAAGGAAGACGCACGAATGAGAGCAACGTTATGCAACACAATGTTTTCATGAACTGCTAATAACCCTTGTACATAATTAGGATACCTGAGTTACACGGAAATGTTAGCCCTGAGATGGCGTGGCCGACGTCTCTTTCCTGTTTTTTTGAGTATCCGTACAGAACAGTAAATAGATCCTCCTCGGTGAAATTGTAAGTGCGTGCGTGTTCCTTTATCGTCTCCGTGCACGGCAGGTAGACGCAACTGTCCTTGGCTGGAGATGAGGAGGTCGAAGACGACTTGTCGCTAAACGGACTGCTGAATTCCGGGAGAAACCCCGTTAACTGCTCGGGGAGCACCTGCGGAAGCCCCTCGTGCTTGGGGCAACTCGCAGGAGGCGGCTGGATACGACTGAAGTATGGAAGGTTGGACACGCCGAACACCTGGTCGTGGAGCCCAGAAGCTTGGTGGTGGTGTTGGCGAAAAAAGGACGGAGACCCGCTGAAGTTGAACGGCATGATTGCTTGTGTATCGGACACCAAGCGCCCCAGCGACTTGAGCGGGTGGAAGGTGCTGTGTGCGCTCCTGAGGATGTTCATATAGTGCGCTCCGGGAAGAGGGCAGTAACCGGAGACTCCAGAGGGGACGCCTTTCAGCGGGTCCAAGTGGAAACTCCTGTCTCCCGCTGTGGGGTTACTGGACAGAGACACCGACATCACAGCAGGTACAGGAGGCTGATGTGGCGCGAATTTAAGTCGTCTACGACCGTTCTGAGTTCTGTTCACAAAACGAATGGAAGAGGTTAGCCACAAGATCTTCGTTCCCACACAACAGCTGTGAAATACTTTAGGTTGCTGTAAACAATATTTAATCAGAGAATGTTCTCTGGGTCATTTGAACACACCGGATAAATGCGCAGGTTTTGAACACACCGCGCAACAATTAATTTGCTATAGCACATTTACTGATTTAAAAATGACAAGTACAAGACATACCATAACTACCGTCTGGATCAACTGCTAGGAAAAATAAAAGGTACCGTTTTCTTAAACAAGGAGCGTGTACTGCGATCAGAGTGGACTCTGTGGTAACTGAGACAAATCGGGGTCATGACACCGCAGTTTAAGAACAGCGGGTCAGCCAGGAAGGTCAACATTAATGAAGCTATCCAAACTCTTTCAGAAGGCATTAACGGCCATGTCATGCTCGATAAATTCCTGACCCTGGCTAATTATTGCGAACGAACAGTATGTCTATACATTTAAATCAACACATTTGACGTAAAAGACAAGACTCGAAAAGGCTTTTGCGCATGCCAGTTTAATTCCAATAAATTAAGTAATAAAATGTGGATGTATCAGAATTCACTCACAAGAAATCAACTTAAGCGATGCAGTAAATGTGCATTCCTTTCTCTTCAGAAATAAAAGTTGGATTGTTGCGATGGAGCTGAGCGGTTTATGAGAGCGCTATGTCGAACGAGTGCTGGGTTGTCGTCTTGCTTGCATGAAGCCTGAGGCAGATCTGGAAGCACAGTGTTGAGGTTAGGATGGAGGAGTGAAAGGAAGCTTCTTTCTATCTGCGCAGCCATTGGCCATCGGCTCGTCCTCAAATCTTTCTCCAAACCCCAGGGGAATTACACTTTAACACGCGCTCTACTTCTAAGACTCTTTCATATGCAACACCAACTTCTCTAATGTGTTAACTACTGGTGGCTACCCACTTAACCTAACTTAAGTTAAATAGTCGAAGATTTGCCATCATAATATTTAGCCTAAGGATGTTTTGATACCATTTTAAAAATAATATTTTGAACATGCGCACACAGTCTAGTAAGCATTTAATTAGATAGATACCAAAAGAAACCAAATGTTCACAAATAGAGCCTTTGCGAACATTTCAAAACTGCTATCTCATATCACATTAATCCTGTCTATACTTCAGCATTGACTAGAATTAGACGGCCAAATAAATATTTTAACGTAATCCAATAATATAATGCGATGAAAAGAAAAATTCGGTCTGAATTACATTGCCACTCAACACTGCACCGTTTATAAAATAAGACCCATATGTCCCTGAAAGAAACCAGCAGCAAAGGAGTTCAGTCGTTGTACTGTTTCGGGCACCGATCTAATATTTTACACTGCTGTGTATTGTCTTTTCCTTGCTGGTTATTATGGCACAAGTTCAGAGTTTATTCTGAGACTAACGGAACCTTTCATCATACTGCAGGCTACATCTGTATACTGTATACATACAATAAACTGGATAGGTCCGAACCGACATGATTTATTAATAAATGTTTTGTCTGACTAAACCCTTCACTCACACCTTCACTTCCAATAAAGCTCACAATTGTTACATGCAGTACGAACTACTGGCACTGAGGTTAATTTTTGAGAAACTGAAAAAACGTTATAATGAAATGAAGGCTGTAAAAATAATTTAACCAATTTACAATTAACTTTCGCTAGCTATACAACCCGGGTGTAAAATCATTTCAGATCTTCCATAAGGCCAGTTTATGGTGTTCATTCGGACACAGTGGTCTGTGCGCCGACCCGCGGAGAGAGCGAACGCCTTTCCCACGCGCGATAACATTCAGCGCGAGGTAGACGCCGCAAGTCTTCTCGTGCACTGGCTCGGCGTTACTGTGGCGCAATTAAACCACGTGACCTGTTCGTTTTGTAAATGCACGTTCCACTTAGACCTTGTAAATACTCGCTTGCTTTTACGTTTTGTGGCGCGATCTATTGCGCTCCGGCCGGCGCATAAACTATTTAGGCCTAACGCGACGTTTCCCCGAAGCACGCCGTTAAAATGATCAGAACATTGTATTAAATATTGCAATAACAGAATTCTTTATTTACAATGGTATTATTCAACATCAAATAGCATCAGCAAAGCAATATTAGTTGACAACTTGCATAACTGTTTTTAAGTTTTCTCGCGGTATATCTAACTTTGCATAAATGCTCACACTAATATTAGAAACATCGATGCGGGTGAACAGATGATATTTAATGTGAACAACACAACTGGAAAAAATACATCTCGTAGCGCGCAATACTGTAAGCTTTCTCCAAAGAGTCCATATAAATTACATATTGCTTCGATTTCCCATTGCATCATTTTTCATACACAAGAGGGTAAAATTAGAACTGTACAAATAATAGGGCCCACAGCTGATCGCAAACAAAACTTGAAAAATGAACAATATTCAGACACATACAGATAGAAAGAGATGCATATCAGTATCCAGCAGAAAAGACATAGTAGAGCAGTGATAAACTCGTTCAGTATTGTGATTCACTATACAAATATAATACAGACAACTCTGTAGCTAATATACAGGACATTAAAACAGATCTAAGGCAATATGCTAGGTTTAGCATTTCCGGTTTATGCATTTAGCTCTACGAAATTGGCAGACTACAAAAAGATATTAATTCTCGAAAAAAAAACCTAAAATTAAGGTAAACACAAATCATTTTCGTAAAATTTGCAGGGCAAACCAATATTTTGCACCTATTCCTGATAGCGCTTACAAATGCCGACTCATCACTGTCACTTCATGGC